>NC_133499.1:1338471-1361918 GCF_025370935.1 Choristoneura fumiferana | reverse complement strand
ATGGGTAGTTTCGCATTTTGATCGAAGCTTTTGAAATGCATATCATATTATATATAATATCTTTCTAGATATTAATATAATACTAGGAGGAAGGCGTTTTCCAATCAATGTTTATTTTTATTTTAGTTGTTTTTTTATCGGCCGCTAGCTTTAATTCTACCTTTTCATCAAAACGAAACGAGGGTTACTGGACATTTGAAGCGTTGATCGAAAGCTCTCAGCGTGCGTAATAACATGCACAAAAACCGGAGAGTTCCGTTTCCAAATTGGATGTGGGCTCCTAGACTAGATGAGGTTAGTTAACAGTTGCAGCTTTTATAGAAAGCTTTAGTGTCCACTGTTATTTTATGGAAAGATTTGAAGAGGTTCTCATTTCCATGTTGGTGTTTTTTTTCATATGGTGTAGCTGGCAATAATTCTTGCTTCCACCAGACGTTCAGGTTGAATACTTCTCCTGAATATAAGCTAGTTATTGTGTTTTTGTCACTCTTATGAACACCAAATGCAAAATAACTTAAACTTCTTAATTTGGTTGGGTTATAATCGGCCGCTAACTTCACACCGGTAGGATTGTTGACGCTAAGCGCTGCTATTTTAGATATGCAGTGACGCGATAGCCAGGTTTTAGAGCTGGGCATACAAGACCATACAAGGACACCCAAGATACAAGATATCCATCTTCCTTTTAAGTTCGAGTGAGAGAGAAGGGGCTTAGGGGCTAGATCACATCCTACTAATATTTATATGCGAAAGTTTGTATATCTTGATGTTTGTTTACTCAATCATGCTTTAACGGCTGGGTAGCATTAGCTGAAATTTGGGATACTTATAGATATAGATATCGATTTAAATTAACTATATATATGCGTGACGACACGACACGACACGACAGATAAATACAATTCCGACTTTAGCGTCATAGCAGGATCCACGTCAAATTTCGATCATTAGAATTTTCGAACTTCATGCCAATCAGTTAAAGTTAACATTAGTTTTGTCGACTAACATACCATTCTAAATTTTTATATAAAATACAATACAATACAATGACTCTTTATTGTACACCAAAATAGTAAGCGATACAGAACAGGTACACAGAATGAAATGACAAGGGTAACAAAGGCGGCCTTATCGCTTAAGACGATCTCTTCCAGGCTTAGAGCAACGCGGGCTTCCTACCGGAAGGGAGCAACCTTAGCGGATAGATTACCTTTAAATAGTTCTGGCGTTTGTTGCGGGGGGAAATGTGCTAAAAGTGCAGTTCGGCTTATTTAGATGCAAAAAAAAAACTGCAACTGACTGTAATGACGACGTTAACACATAAATACCCAACAATACACTAATAATTCGTTTACAGATGACTCCAAACTAACACATTGACAGTACATGATTAAGTCATCGCTTTATCGCTTATGCGATTTATCGCTTGACCGATCCGAAATTTGTACCGCTAGGACTCGATGTTGGTAAACGAATCCGACAATAATGTACGTCTTTGTTGTTTAAATGTAATTAAATAGCAATAATACGATAACAATTTACTTCCATGTGAAATGTAACACTATAATTTTGCAAGCTTGATGTCCCAGATCTCTTTTACAGCAGGAAACTGAACAATTCGATATTTTTTAGCACCCGCGCGTTCACTCGCGCTTCTCGATTCGGTCTAATAGTTTGAAATCCGAGCGCGCCTTGTTTTATAAAATTCGTATGCCCAATTGGCTTTGTACTTTGACAGAGAGGAACGCGTCGAATGGCTACTCCCTTCCGCCCGGGTTGCTCTAAGCTTCCAGGCAACCTTTTTTATAATATAACTATCAGCCTTTTTGATTCTTAAATTAATGTACCTATTTTTACATACTTATTATTTGAATAGGTACTATTCAGAGTATGCAAAAAAATAAAGTTATGCAATTTTGTTTATTACGTAGCGGAGATAAAAGTCAGTCAATTCAATACTCATTAAGTTATATAATAGGCGATAGTACATAGTTTAAGGGCAGCGAAAAAAAATGAAAGAGTTAAAAAAACATTGCAGGATCGCTACTCGACAACAATGTCGCATTTAAATTTTTATTATTATCAAGTCTCAAACTTGGTTCACGGGTAATATCTAAGTTGGCACGAGTCAGGGCTATTACGAACTCGAAACTTGAATGTTCGTGTCGTGCGGTCCCTCTGACACTTACAGTATTTAATACGAGAGCGAGAGGGACAGTACGATACGACTTCGAGTTTTGAGTTTTCGCAGTAGCCCTGCTGTACCTACAGCCCAATTCAATCTGGTTCCAGAAAAAAAAAACATCTAGCAAATCAAAATAACAAAAACAAAAAAAACAACTGATACCTACCCATTAGGTATCAGTTATTTTGTTAGAACCTCGCGACTTTTTTTTAATGTGTGTGTGAAACAGCTCGTGGTGTTTTCAGAGGAAAAATACACCTGCAATTTTGATTATAAAATTAAATATCGTAATACATTTTGAGAAAATGTTTATATTAGTCTCGGCTGGAATACTCATACTTCGCGTTTAATATCATATCAGCCAGCAATTGCCTACTTACCTGCGACGACAGTACTTGTATTATCTAAATATGAATGCTTCCCATAGATGAAATCGTACGAACGAACGTGTTTGCGTGCTTATGCCCCCGTCGCCCCCGCCGCTTGACCGCGCGACCCGTTTCGACCGCACCATTTGTTTTTTGTATGTTTTCATTTAAATATCGTGGGCGAAAATGACACAAATTTACAATGTCGATTTATCATGCATTTATGAATAAATATGTGAACTCTAAATGACTATAATATTTTTTTGAAGCGTTTGTAGGTTAAGAAAACAAAATAATTTAAAATCTTAAATTGGTGTGTCTAATGACACAACTTTTTTTATAGGCGTATGTAAGTAATCTGAAATAGGAAATAAATATTCATAAACTGTAATTTTTTTTTTCACACATTTTTCATACTGCCCATATAACAGTTTGCACTGGACGAAAATGACACAAATTTGGTTTACATACTCCACAGGCTATCCTAGATATGATGCCATAATTATTTTTTAACTTTAAATTTATTTTGCGAGATTTATTCAAATAAAAAAAAAACAACCACAAATCTTCAATTGCTGAAAATGCAGGCAACAAAATGACACAAAACGCTACAATAAGCTTCATAGGTACGACTGTACCCACAGGCAAAAAATAAGAAACTTTAGAATTCTTGAAACTTAATACCTCAAATAACGTAGTCCTATCGGCCTATATAAAATATTGTAGGACTTACAAATCGTTACTACTTAAAAAACTCGTATCTCAAAATGGATAATTTTCTGAGTGCACTTTTATGCTTTATTATATCAATTCAATATTGTTGACGATTGATTGAGATACGAGATTTTTTCAAAGTAGTGCCGAAATGTACCTTCAAGGTCCCTTTAAGGGTTAAGTGAAATAAGATTCAAGTGTAATATCAAACTGGATATAGAAGCACTGATTCACTGAACTGTGAGAACTATGGAAGTATAAGCACGAAATTGGTCAGGCAGTTTTAACGTCAAAAGTATAAGATAATGTGAGACTTAAAAATACGTCTTGATAGAACTGCTGCTGAGCTAAGAATGAATTTGACATAAAAACAAAGTGCTGAATAGGAAAGTACAGTAGATATTCGGTATCAGCGTTATTCGTCCCATTCGTTTTCGTTCAATTCGTATTTCGTCTCATTCTATATTTGTCACACATTCTTATTCGTCTTGTTCATTATATGTCTTTATCTTTCTAAGTCAGATTCTGCACATGTCTCATTCTTAATAAGTCTTAATCGTATTTCGTCACATTCTTTCTTGGACTATGTCTTTGTTTTACTCACTCGTTTGTAGTATCATTCGCACTTTATCTTTAGTCACATTCGTTATTGGGTCTCTCTCTTTTTTTGTCGTTATTTGGCAACTCGTCTTGTTCGTTTTTGAGCACGTTCGCTACTCGAACCCGCATTCCATTATGGGAGTAAACGTAGTTTAAGGATATATCCGTCTCTTCTACCAAGATATGACCGCTATTTTTATTTCATGCTAAAAAAATATTTATTAATGATAATTTAAGATTAACGGAAAAAGTAGCTACAAATAGCGACCGAGACGCAAAACGAATGTAACGAACTTAGAATTGGACTAAAAACGAATGAGACTAATAACGAATGTGACCAACATCGAACGTATGCAAAAATTTAGTCGAATAATTGAATGAGACATAAATCGAAAAGGACGAATGAAGAATGAGTCTAGGAAGACGTTACGAAATACGATTAAGACTTATTAAGAATGAGACATGTGCAGAATCTGACTTAGAAAGATAAAGACATATAATGAACAAGACGAATAAAGAATGTGTGACAAATATAGAATGAGACGAAATACGAATTGAACGAAAAACGAATGGGACGAATAACGCTGATACCAGATATTCGAAAATTGAAATTTTGAATTGAATTTTCAAACGAACTGAAACATGAATTTGAGGAAGGGGTTGAAAATCAACAAGGCTTAAGCCTTGTTACAACTTTTGCGATACCCAAGAGAAGAAGAACGTCTACTGTTGTATATAGCACTCCCCTTATATAGAACTCCAGTTGCTTCGGTTGAAAGCGACCTGCATCGACTGTGAACTTGCGACCTTAGCCAGGTCATCCGTCCATACCGTCTCGACTACTGTAGCAAGATATAAATTGACCAATTTGTGGACATGCATTGATTTAATGTCCAGGTTACCCGTCGTCGGATCCGCGCGCTGCTGCCTGTTTGGTTCGAGTCAAGGGAAGCACTGACGCCCTGGCTGCTGCCATCGAAAGCAATCTATCTCCAGGGCCAGACGACAGCTTCAACATATCGCCTGTTCTGGTCACTGCGACCAAGTTGAATCCGGATATCGGGGCGCCAGAGACCAATCTTGAGGTGAGTTGCTTAAGGATGTTACGGTCATGGGAAGCATGGGCGCGCTGGCTGCTGCCATCGAGAGCAATCTGTCTCCAGGGCCAGACGACAGCTTCAACATATCGCCTGTTCTGGTTACTGCGACCAAGTTGAATCCGGAGATCGGGGCGCCAGAGACCAATAGTGGAGCGGAGCGAGAAAATAATGCGGAGCGCAATTGCGGACTGTTTTTCCATTCGCGGAGCTTCCTCGCTTCCCCATTCGCGCTTGTTTCCACGCCCCGCTTCTCCGCTTCTCTTCCTCGCTCCTCGTCCTCGTTCTGTTTTCCGGTTTTATATTAGTTTTTAAGCCAGTTACAAACTCTCTATCCACTGAAGAGAAGCGGAAATTTTATGCAATTTTATTGGTGGATTTTATGTCTCGCTTATCGCTCCACTGCCTCGCTCCACTCCAGTGAACTGGCAGCCTATAAAGAGCCGTTTGCGGCGTATTTACAATATAAACGTTTTGATTTTGGTTTGGACGTGTTCCAGAGCACCGACTTCGCGTGGATCCGGAAGGGCACGGCGGCCATCATGATGGGCCCGCGCGGCGAGAACAGCGCCATCGGCAAGGCGGCCGAGCGCGCCGGCATCGGGGTGAGGCGCCAAGAACTTTGCTTTGCTAATTATTCATTTATTGACCGCTAGTTTTTACCCGTGGCTTCGCACGCGTTAATCATTAGATGCAGTAGTTGAATTGAAATTCAGGCAAGGCGGCCGAGCGAACCGGTATCGGGGTGAGACGCCACCGCGCTGGCACATCGCTTGCTATTTATTGACAATCACACAAGTGCACAAAAGAAACTGCTACTAGAAAAATGGTTAGGTTAGATAAAACTGTGAGCTTTGCATAAAAGGTATTGCTACCAGAAAAGTGGGTTAGGTTGGCTTATAACTGTGACCCTTGCACAAAAGGAATTGCTATCAGAAACGTGGTTAGGTTAGATTAAAACTGTGACCCTTGCATAAAAGGAATTGACAAGATTTCATATTTCTAAGACTCTAATTTGTCTCTGTATTCTGTTTGGAACGAGAAGACGCTGATAGTTTGAAAGGGTAGGGTAGGGCAGGCTAAGCGAGCTAGAAGTGCTCCTAACGATGGATCTGGTCATTCTGTCAGGTGGTGTACTGGCAAGTCCTAAGAACACTCTATGCTAAAATATCAGTCTCGATCTTCTTTTGTTTTCGAGTTATTCAGGATAATGTAAAATCATCAGCGTATCATGAAAGTGGCATATTTTGTAAACTGGTCAAGTTAGATTAACCAATCAAAATAATATTTGACAATAATAAAATAAGCTACAAAATACATATTTTTAACCCGCATAATTTCATTATACTTCATTATGTAAAAAAACATATTATTTTTCTTCAGATTTTTAGTGAAAAAGGCAAAGAAAAAATCTATTCTGTGGTAGTGTTGGTAAATTCAGATATATATTTTTAATTTCTTGTATTTTTTTAAATATGGAGAAATAAAATATAATAAATATTTCTCCGTGTTCAGGGGGCAAAAGTCTTTCGATTCCTGTATCTTTCGAATCTCGTCAATGGCAAACAAATAGATACACCGAACACAATTTCCGTGAAAAAAAAAATGCTATCAGGAAAGTGGCTTAGGTTGAATTGACGTCACCGCCGTATGACAGCACCACCATCTTAAGAAACCCGTGATAGATGGTAGCTTGAAACTCACAAGATAAAGTAACGTATATGCCTTTACATGCAAAGGGTATAGCTTCAACTGCCCCGTGTTCCCAGGAGGAAGACAAGGCCGGCCGCACCCTGGCGCTGCCGGCCGCCGCGGCCTTCTGCGCGGCCGCCGACGCCGTGCCGCCGCCCCTCATGCACCAGGACCACATGTTCAACTTCCTCGGTGAGCTGACTTTGTCAATCGACGCGCTAACCTAGACATCACGAGGTAGTTCTACGGCCGTTTACCGCTATCAGTTTCCTGTCGCTTATACCGAATAAATGAGTCAAGTAGAATGGAAGGATTTTATAAAACGAGTAGCTTTTGCCCGCGGCTCCGCCCGCGTGGTATTCGGTTATCGCGCGCTGTTCCCTCGGGAACTGTGCATTTTTCCGGGATAAAAAGTAGCCTATGTCACTCTCGGGCCCATAAACTATCGCCAAAAATCACGTCGATCCGTCGCTCCGTTACGGCGTGAAAGACGGACAAACGGAAAGATTAAGTATGGATTCTACAGCGCATGCGATGAAAGATGTTTTATGGCAACTTTTTTTTACACTATTATAGTTTTAGTACGGAACCCTATTTTTTCTGTTAATAAATATAGCCTATGGCTCTTTAGAATAATTTAGCATTCTAATACTTAGTGAAAGAATATTTAAAATCGGTCCAGTAGTTTTTGAGTTAATTCGTAACAAACATTCAAAAATCCAAAACTCTTTATAATATTAGTATAGAGTATAGATATGGTGTCAAAAGGTGTGCATGTGGTACAATTATCATCAGCCTATAGCATAGCAGTTGTGTTTCGGCGTGGAGAGTAAGACATCTTAGGCCTCTAGGTTGGCAACGCATCTGCAATCCCTCTTGTGTTGCAGGTGTCTATGGGCGGTGGTAATCTCTCTGAGACCCACTTGCTCGTTTGCCATACAGTCGAATAAAAACCTTATACTTACAACAATATGATTGGGACAATAGGCCGCGACGGCGACAGTGGTACTAAAACAGATAAGAACAATCCCTAACTATGAAATTTGGGTGGGTATTGAAGGCTTTGGTAAATATCACATAATATTAGTAAACGTAAAAAAACCTAAGTTTATTTATAGTATAAATATCACTTTGTGTTTTTGTTCGTAATGAATGATAATAGAAATTGTTCAATTCATTGTCACACACTTTTTAGGTTGCAACCCACTGCCAACTCTCAAAATGTGTTTGACATCTGGTTTGAATAGGCGTCTGACGAAAAATATTAGCAAAAATTTTTATAATCAAGTTTTGCACAACGGACAATAAAGATAAATAAATGAAGACTTTAATTACTTTAAACGAGCCCATGGCGTTGCTAAATAAACGATCTGACGACTTACGAATCTGACTAAAATCGCATTAGACCGAAAACATCTGACAGACATCGTAATACTTACCTGTATTGGTGGGTTCTCTAGAGGCTGGCGCCGACTACTACAACCAGCTGGTCAAGAAGACTGGCAACAAGGACATGGTGCCCGAAGACCTGACGGAGAAGTTCGAGATGGGAGCCAACACGTTCTCCATAGAGCTGGAGGAACCGATTCGTCTGCCGCTGCGGCTGCCGGACGCGCCAGTCGGGGTCAGTTCCACTTGCTATAACCCTGGAAAAGACCGGTATGAGAGACATAGGGCCCGACAAATTGACAACACTTGTCAATTGTCACAGGTCATTTTATGCCACCCAGGTACAGCCAACGTAAAGGTCACAGCTCATTAGAGCCAACCGGCATCTGACCAGCACTGGGCTAGTCGTTCGGCGTCCACTCGGGTAGACACATGGTCCACGGGTAGATCTCGCGTGGTCCACGAATTTCCAAGTCGTATACAAAGGCTCTGTTTTCCAGATGAATTGTATTTTATAATGTCATGTTTGTTATTCAGGAGGGCGAAGGAGAAGGTGGTGAGAAGGAGGCCTTGGGAGAGGGCGAAGAAGAGCCGGAGAAGATCAAAGGTCACTGAACCCCACTAATTCTTATATTAGATATTATCACTAGATCTGTAGAAGATAGATTGTACTGCCTTGAGGATGCAATGTTTTGCGAGGCTCGCACGTATGGTTTTCGTTTAAGCAATAATCTAAAAAATCATGTTCAAAATCTAAAAAAAAAAACTATCTTTAATGAGTAGGATAAGATAAACCTACAGCTTTATGAGTGTGATTACTGACCGATATTGCGAAATACGGTTATTACTTCGAGATTTTATCCCTATCCCGTGGGAACATCCACGTAAAAAGTAGCCTATGTGTTATTCCATATCATTAGCGCATGCAAGAGTGCCAGTAGAGCCTTAGGATTCATAATGCGTGCAGGCTCGCAGTTCAAGAGTGTAACTGTCTCTATTGTCCTGTATAATGCTTTTGTACGTAGTAAGCTGGAATACAATTCCATTGTTTGGGATCCTATGGAATCGAAATACAATTTGCTCATAGAGAGAGTCCAGCGAAAGTTTGCTCGGCACCTGTATAAGAGGCTATATGGTTATTATCCGTTTTTGTTTCCGTCGCTGTTTGTGTCAGGCATGGTTGGGTTGGATACCCTAAGCCATAGGCGAAAGTTGCATTTGCTCGTACATTACTGTTCTTTGTTGCAAATAGGGTCAATAATCCTCTGGTACTGCGGCAATGACTCTATTCGTCCCGCAACGGTATGTACGGGCGGGAGTACGCCGCCGCCATCACTTATTCGCAGCGTTGGCGGGCTGAGGACTCGTAGAGCTAGGAACTGTCCAACGGCCAGGGCAATTGCGCTGCTAAATGAATTTTTGACTGAAATCCAGGATGCTGACGTGTTTGCCGATGGTTGGGGAGCACTTTTATCTAAAATAATGTTATTTTAGCATAGTATTAAGTATTAACGAGCTAGGCGTTTTGGTGCAAACTGTAAGCCTGACTTCGTATTTAATAAATAAATAAAATAAATAAATAAATAATTCCAGAAGTCCAACCTACACACCAAATTTCATGACTCTAAGCCCAGCGGTTGTTATTTAGAGATTTTATCCCTATCCCATGGGAATATCGAGATAAAATGTATCCTATGTTTTATTCTAGGTTATAAACTA
Organism: Choristoneura fumiferana; assembly: GCF_025370935.1. NCBI lineage: Eukaryota > Metazoa > Arthropoda > Insecta > Lepidoptera > Tortricidae > Choristoneura > Choristoneura fumiferana. The sequence goes on along the minus strand of NC_133499.1, from coordinate 1,352,154 downwards.
ACTCTTTGCCAAATTTCATCCAAATCCGTCCAGCCGTTTAACCGTTAAGGAGTAACAAACACACTTACTCACACACTCACTGTGTGTTTGTTGTGGACACTCACAAACTTTCACATTTATGTAGGATCGTAAAAATTGAAGAAAAGCAACTTCTAATAGTAAAATAAAATATAATTCGAAATTTCCAAAATAACCAAATCAAATCACGTCTTTCGTCTTCCGTCGCTTAGCAATCCCCGTTCTACATTTAAAATCAAAATACACCTGCTGCTTATTCATTCTTCCTCTGTCACTCTCATACACTCACATCTCATGCTATCTATTACACTCTTCATACGTCATGATTACACTCCTTTCCACTCATCCTACATTTATAATATTAGTAGGATAGTATTAGCAGGATTACTTAGTTGTTCTTGTCACTAACACCTACGGAGTAATTCGTGCACAGAAATAAAGAATTTATTTTTTCTTTTCACGATGCAGAGATAAAGGACCTCCTGTTCAAGATGTGGTACGACCAGACGAAGCCGACGACCGTGTCGCTGCTGGTCGGCGACTACCACCAGCTGGGCGTGTGGATGGCGTGCGGCGGGAAGGTGGTCGCGTTCGACCCCGCGCCCACGCTGGCCCGGGGGCTGCTGACATCGCATCGGATTGAGAAGGGTGAGTGCTAGCGATGGTCAAGGTGTGGTACGACCAGACGAAGCCGACGACCGTGTAGCTGCTGGTCGGCAATTACCGACAGCTGGCCGTGTGGGTTTTGGACCGTTTTGTCTGTTTACCAAAACGTCCGTTCCAAAATAACAGTTTCTTTAAATTATCATAGGCCAAAAGACCCGGTTCTCATAGCATCCGTATGTCGAAACACCCGGTTCTCATAGTTTTTAAATCATCATCATCATCCCAGCACCAGAACCCAGAACAAGAGGGCTTGGGCCATAGTTCCCACGCGGGCCCAGTGCGGATTGGAACTTCACACACACACCATTGAATTGCTTCGCAGGTTTGTGCAGGTTTCCTCACGATGTTTTCCTTCACCGCAAAGCTCGTGGTAAATTTCGAATGTAACTCCGCACATGAATTTCGAAAAACTCAGAGGTGCGAGCCGGGTTTGAACCCACGACCCTCTGCTTGAGAGGCGATAGGTCAAACCGCTAGGCCACCACGGCTATAGTTTTTAAATACATGTACATATTAGATTGTTTAATAGTACTTAAAGCGTGTTTAATAATAAAGAGAGTAGATTAAGGGTGCCCCTACATGAAATCGCTCGATTGCAGCGATAAATCTGGTCACGTGACCCCATTTTGAAGGTGATTTAGAATTTCCCGCGAGTCAAAAAAGTAGCGTCAAGTCGCCACATCGAGCAGCAGCGACAAGATGGCTTATTTCGTGGCTTATTGCAGGATGTCTGCGTAACAGGGGGTATGAAGACAGGTTGAGAGAGTTGGACTTACCACCTTGGACAGGCGGAGGCAGCGTGGTGATCTGATCGAAACCTACAAGATATTGACCGGACACTATAATGTACCTGAACTAAGTGACATATTTACACGGAGCATGAATGAGAGGCTGCGAGGTCACTCTCTGAAACTGATACGCACTCTAAGTACAAGCAACCCCAGGCGCCATTTCCTGGGCAACCGCGTCGTGAAACAGTGGAACAGTTTGCCCCAGACAGTGATCAGTGCACCTTCAGTGAATACTTTTAAAAACAGACTTGATAAGTACTTTGAAGACAATTACACAAGTGAACAATGATATGCACGCATCAGCTATAAGCTGCCTGTGCATTATATAAATAATAATAAATAATAAATAATAATAATAATAATTGATTTTGACCTTGGAAGGTGATTTCTTAATCTCATTTAGTAGCAGTCGTGGCAGTGGTACAAATAAAAGAAATTGGAGTGAATGAAAAAAAAAATAACAGCTCAACATTTTCAGCTTTATCGCTATATGTCACGTGACCAGATTTGACGCTGGAAATTATTGTGGCCGCGGCCTAAATCAATTTGGGGGTCTTCGGAGAAGTAGTATTCGAAGTTTCCATATTTGCTCACAAGATGGCGCTAGGAGTCGCTACATTGGTCTGTAAAAGACGTCTAATGAGGGCTTTTTTGTCTTTCTAGATGGCGTCACTGTTTCGTGAGGTTTTTAAGTGTGGCTTTCAAATTCTGTTATTACGGGGGCGTGAAACCAAAGTTTAGATTAAAATCATATTTAATACACCTTAAAACCGTACCATAAAAATATCGAGCAACCACAGTGTTGCGTAGTCCCTTTTTGTTCGGAAAAAAAGGGAGGGCAAAAGTTTCCGAAAGACAAAACTGTCTCAAAACACAGACATTCATTGCCCCGTAACGCATAATTGCCAAAATTAATTTCAAGTAATGCAAAATATTCACAAAATTATTCTAATTACAAATAAGCCCGCGTAGCTCACCCAAAAACTATGAGATTTGACATTTCGGAGACCTCACGCTACCCTAGCGCCTCTAGCGGCGAATTCATACGCGATAGCCCGATAGATGTTTCATTGTGTTGTGTGTTCCCAGGCGACGAGCTCCGGCTGCAACGTATCAAGGATGAGATGGCGGGAGAGGGCGGCGGCGAGCCGGCGGCGACGAGGAGGAGGCCGGCGCCGGTGCGTATGCGCAGCCCTGGGGTGGCCTCAGGCTGTTGTTTTTATCGGACAAAGGACCGTTTTTTTGCCGGACCTGCGGTATTGTATGGCTTACAATGAATGTGTGTACATGCACCGGACACTTGTCCGGCGATGCAGCCATACAAAACCGCAAAGAACAATCCGTTGTCCGGTGAGAACAACGGACGTCTACAAGCGGCCTTACTGGCTGACTTAGGCGTTGCAGGCTTACTCGCACGCAATTGACTTATAGGGCCAATCAACTTTTTCTTGGTTTGTTATTCTATATCTTTGTCTAAGAGACAACAGTGACGAGTTTCTTAAAAAAAACTTACGTCTAAATAATGACACAAATGTAAGCTATGAATTTAGACAAAAAATATAGAAACTCATGGTGTTAAAGAGTTGTCCAGGGGACGTAACCGTGGCAACGGGGTACAGTCGAATTCATAAACTTGCGACTAAAATTTTGATCAAAAATATCTCAACACGACTGTATTGTTAACGGCGTAGATGCGTTCAGAAATTTTTGATCAAAATTTTGGTCACAAGTTTATGAACTCGACTATACAAGGAAAAGTTGATCAACCCCTTAACTGACTGCCTAAGGGAGGGTTACTTCTTCTTCTTTGCTCCGTCCCACTTTAAGTGGGGTCGGCTCTTGTTTGGGTTAATAATACATGTTTAGTACTTTACTTTTGTGTCGCTTAAAATCCAAATCAATTAGTATAAGATTTTGCATGTCATATTAAATATTTTCCAAAAAGTCACATTCCCGCCGCTAGAGGGCGCTACGAGTTCCAAACTGATGTTTAATTTATTATTTTTTGCAATAAATTTGTCTTGCACTGGATACCGCTTAGAACGGTAGTTTTGTTATTTCTCCTACACCTTCAGCGTACGGCACAGCTCTCGTAATCTAAAGGCGTCAAGACATTCTGTCTTGGGTTCTCGGGTCGGGGAAATTGTTTTTGGTAAAAAGTTTTTTTATCTCTCCTGTTCGGAAAGTTTAATTTTCATGGTTAGATAGTCGGGTGGAAAATTTCGTTTTCATCTCTAAAGTGGAAAGTTTTTTTTTTAATTATTCGATTAGCCACGGAGTCGAAGATAATTGAATTACGTCAATGACACTTTTTTTTCACGTTTCGGCGACCAAGGAGTGACCAAGAAGAGAGAGAAGTGACCAAGGAGCTTGTATACAACACTTGAGGTTGAAAGCCGAACATCCGTTTGCAATAAAAAAAAAATCTTTATTGCGTCACAAACATATTCCATCTCTTTCTTTAGTTAGGCTAAGAAAGAGATGGAAGTCATTCGTGAAATGTGAAAGAAAGAGATGGAATATATAAATAAGTAATAAAGGTCAAACTTCTGCGTTCGGCGTTCAACCTCCAGTTTTGTATAATAAGCTCCTTGGTATACCGTTAGAGGTTGGATATAAGTAAATTCAATTTGTTATTATTCTCATTTTTTGTGGTATTTTACTTTCCTCACAGTCGAAATGAAAAGTAGAGTGTCTAACTCGGGTGAAATTACCCATTTCGTTCGAGCGTCAGAAATATCTCGGGTGAAATGGGTCACTTTTCACCCCTGGTTATTAATCTACTATTTCATACTGGACCACCAGGTTGACGGGGGGCGTCCCCGGCCTCTTTTGTTCTCCGGTAGGCATAACTCTTTTTGGACCAGGTGTTCCTTATCTCTACGCATTACGTGGCCGTACCACCTCAGTCGACTAACAGTCAGTCGGGTATAGGAGCTATCTTGAAGCTGCCACCCACGAATATATTCGTTCCGGACTTTATCCCATCTTGTTACCCCTCCCGACCATCTCAGCATTTTCATCTCTGCAGTATGCAGTTTTTGTGCATGCGTCTATTTCACCGTCCAGCATTCTCACCGCCGTTTTGTACACTTTGCCTTTAGTACGAATAGGCATAAAAATGCCACATCACAAGTCACAAGGGATTCCGGTTAACGACCGCCATTTTCGCCAGGCAAAGTTGCTAATTTGAAACATCATAATAGTCGTTAGGCAGCCAGCCAATATGATCAAAAATATCCGGACATAAACTCTAATGCCGCTCCAAAATATCTGATGGCAACTGTACGTTAATATGGTATCTGACAACTCCTGATTTTGCCATATCATAATATAATTATGAAATATAGATAAACAGATAGTGTTTAGCGAAAAGAAAATTTAAATCGGTTGAAAATTGGATTTATAGTGATTTTTTGAAAAATCTATATACCTGTCTCTTTCTCAAACGCTTTTCTCTATGCAGCAAGTATGTCGGTACTGGCGTGTGACGTGTGACGTCACATGCCAGTATGTCTTTCTCTGTCTAATCTTGAATTTCAAACCTTTATAACTTTGTTATTTGTAAAGGTAGCTTAAAAATTGTTTTTCTATTCGATAACAGGCATTGTGTAGTTTTAATTTATAAAATAGTCAAATTCCGTATTGACGTTTCTGGCACAATGCCTCCAAAGAAGTATGTATCCTAGTGAATGTATTGTTTGCAGAGGGCGAGGAGAAGCCCGAGCCTGAGCCGGAGCCGGTGCCGCGCGAGTCCACGCCGGTGCTGATGGTCTTCGCCAGCCCGGGGGAGTTCATCGACAAGCTCAGTGAGTCTATGCGTCCTTGTCGCTCTCAGGCAGACTGGCATGGCTAGAGTAGCGGAGTTTGAGAAGCAGCCCTTTGGAGACTGCTTACGACACTGCCATTATGATCTGTGGCTCTGAGATGTGGTTAAGTGTTGCCTCTTGGAGAGGCTGAGTCACGCAGTGAGAGATAAAGAAGCTATAATAGAGGTATACATCAAGCGGCACATTCTTCTTCTTCCTTCATAATGGTCTTCCCAAAAGCGCTGATAGTAGTATAAATAATGACATGTAAAAGAGCCCTTGAGGGGCCTACTTGCAGAATAAACGTTCTGATTTTTAGGATTCCGTACCCAAAGGGTGCCAATGGAGCCCTATTACTGAGACTCCACTGTCTGTCTCTGTCCGTCCGTCTGTCACAGGGCTCTATCTCTTGAGTCGGAATGAGTCGTAATAGTTGGACATTTGAAATTTTCACAGACTATGTATTGCTGTGGCCGCTGTAACAAAAAAATACTAAAAACAGAACAAAATAAATATTTAAGGGGGGCTCCCATACAACAAACGTGATTGTTTTACCGTTTTTTGCTTGATATTAATAACGGCAACTGGTACACGCTTGAAATATTCAGAGAATCTTTAGTTGTATAATCACTTTAAAAATAAATAATTAAATTAAAATAAAATAATTATTTAAGGGGGCTCCCGTACAAAAAAAATGATTTTTTCACCGTCTGTCTTTTTTTGTTAGCCTGTTAAAGTGTCCCACTGCTGGGCAAAGGCCGCCATTCGTCCTTATCGACAGCATGTCACTCTACTTGATATGCGTCCAAGTCATCTCCTCTTCGGTCTGCCTCAGTTTCGATGGTCATCCCACGGAACCCAATGGGTAGTAATTTGGACCCAAAACTGTGGGTGACATGACCAGCCCAGTCCCACTTAAGCTTAGCGCCCACATCTTTTTTTTTATTCGACTGGCAAACGAGCAAGTGGGTCTCCTGATGGTAAGAGATCACCACCGCCCATTAACATCTGCAACACCATGGGTATTGCAGATGCGTTGCCAACCTAGAGGCCTAATATGGGATACCTCAAGTGCCAGTAGTTTCACCGGCTGTCTTACTCTCCACGCCGAAACACAACAGTGCAAGCACTGCTGCTTCACGGCAGGATTAGCGAGCAAGATGGTGGTAGCAATCCGGGCGGACCTTGCACAAGCGCATCTGCAACGCGGGTTGGAGCACAGTTCGGTATTTCTGATGCGATCAGTTCTACGAACACCTAAGTATAATACTGCGCCCCATCGCCCGTTGGCAAACCTGGCCTTTTGAGCTTCAGTTAATGACCAAGTTTGACCTGATTCTGATTTATGAAAATGTTTTCCACTTTCAGCGCTCCAAGGCGGCCTGGACAAGAAGCAATGTCTCGCCCCGTACAAGCTGTACCCGGTGAAGGTCGGCAACGACCTGACGGCCGTGCTGAAGGAGAAGCGCTCCCCGCCCAAGGGGGGCGAGGGGGACGAGCCCGCCGCCGGCGAGGAGGGTACGTCGACCACCTTATACCATAGTAAAAGAGAACAAGTAGGCTCAGTACATCGCGCAGCTTAAATGTGTGCGCACACACTGATAATTTAAGAAGGATTCAGGAGGATTCAGTTTTCTTTAGTCAAGGGTGCGTTGCCGTCGGTGCCGTACGTTTCGATTTTAGCTCGCTCGTCTTTTTTTGAGATGATGTTTTAATAAATTCCTTTTTTAATGTTTTTTATTCCGGACTATGGAACAACTGTTCATTAGAAAGGTTATTCCTATTGATATAAAAAGTAAGCGTTTCTAAATTTTTCAGACATTTCCCGTTGTAACTTTCTTGCACTAACAGTTTCTAAAGCCAAGTTTAGATAGACTTGAGAGAAAAATCGTGCAAGTTGCATTACATTGCAGCGCTCGATTGACCACTACAAACTCGTTGGCTTTACGGCAATGTAATGCAACTTGCACGATTTTTCTTGCAAGTCTAAACTCGGTTTAAGCTAAGCCGTAGATAGACGGATCCTAAGGGTCTCCCCAAACCTATTGACGCGGAATCGGATTTAGCCGATCAAAAAGAATTTTATGTCCACGCAATAAGAGCGAAAAAGACGTTGATCGGCTCGGCCGACGCGAAACGACGTTAACCGACGGGAAGACGTCTTTTTCGCTCTTATTGCGTGGACATAAAGCGTTTTTTGGTCGGATTAAGCCGATTCCTCGTCGATAGAAGTGGGGAGACTCCCGCCCGCCTGTACCGTGTAGTTTGTGACATCATCTCTCCAATTAATTGCAGAGGAAGAGGTCCTAGTGGAAGCTTTAGACGACGCGGCCGTCGGCAAGTACATGACGCGTCTTGGACGCGCCACGGCCTCAGTGCGCGGCCGTCTCGCGCAGAACGAGAACTTCTTCTTGGAGACGGCGCGGGACAACCAGGTAACTGACAACACATTGGGTTAGGCAGTCCTGGATTTTTCAATAGGCCGTATAGGCCGCGGCCTAGGGGCGGCAGCGGCCTAGGGTTGGCAGAATTCAACGAGAAATTTATTTTAGAAAGTTACATAGGGCGGCGGATATAAAGTGGCCTACACTCCTAAAAAACATAAATCCGCCACTGGGGTCAGGGGGCATACTGTAACAGGGGAAGGTCAAGACGCGTGTCGTGCGCACCACGGCGTCAGAGAGCGGCCGTCTCGCGCAGAACGAGAACTTCTTCTTGGAGACGGCGCGGGACAACCAGGTAACTGACAACACATTGGGTCAGGGGGCATACTGTAACAGGGCAAGGTCAAGACGCATGTCGTGCGCACCACGGCGTCAGAGAGCGGCCGTCTTGCGCAGAACGATAACTTCTTCTTGGAGACGGCGCGTGTCAACCAGGCAACTGAAAACACACTGAGACGGGGCTAGGAGAGGACGCACGACGGTCTGAGTGCGCGGCCGCCTCGTGCAGAACGAGAACTTTTTCCTGGATACTGACACTGACAACACACTGACACAGGTGGGATACTGTGACTGTGACAGGACAAGGACAGGACGTGTCTCAGACGTGCGGCCGCCTCAGTGCGCGGCCGCCTTGTGCAGAGTGAGAACTTCTTGGAGACATCCAGGTACACTGGCAAGGCAACACACTGGGACAGGTGGAATACTGCGACAGGGCACGGGCAGGACGGGCAGTGGTTTCGATGCATGGCGGCCTAACGCAGAACAAAAACATTTAGAGACTGAGCGAGATAACTAGGTACACTGACATGACAATACATTGGGACTACTGTGCCATAGGAAACTTTAAAAAAAATTGTATGGAGATTGAATATTCCGTTTCTTAAATTTAAAGTCCCTAAATTTCTTGTGAAAATTCCCAGAAATTTCCGAGAACTTTTCTTACTTTTTGGAAACTTTCCACAACTTGCACATCTGTAATTGGAACAGGACAGGACGTCAAACTTATAACACCATAACGTTTGAGACGAGGGTTAAAATAGATTCCCTTTTAAATTTTAATGGCTCATTTTCATATTCGCCGCCCGCATTTAACGAACTCATGCGACCCTCCATCTTATCATTATTCCACCATCAATCAATAAATCAGGCCTACGCGTCTGTTCCAGACGAATTTTGATGTGTTGCCTGTGCACGACGTCTCTGGTGGCTGACAAGACACTCACATATTCTCTAATTCGTTCCTCCCAGGACGCGGCCATGTCAGTGGTGGCCATAGTAGTGGATCACATCGAGTCCCACGTGTATTGGAAGCCGGCGCTGATCGGCGCCATGCTGAAATACTAACGGGCCAGACTTCTTTTACAAACTGACAATTGACGATCACTTTCCCCGCGTCCACATCTCAGGCTCTGTTAACGCCTCGCATGCCAACACTGGCGTTTCGTAGGTGCTATAATCATCATATCAGCCTCAGGACGTTGGACATTAGGCCTCCCCCACAGACCTCCAGTTGCCTCATTACGAGGTTTATTTGGGCCAATACTCGCCACGCTTGGCAAGCGGGTGGCGAGCGCAGTATAAGTTGTACATAGTAGCCAAGAAGACGCTGCTGCCCACATTCTTAACATTCTGAACATTCTTATGCCGGCACCCCACGGCCAGGTGCTATAATGCTAATCATTAATGAACCCCTTATGTCAATATCCTCTTCCTCCCAGGACGCGGCCATGTCAGTGGTGGCCATAGTGGTGGACCACATCGAGCCCCACGTGTACTGGAAGCCGGCGCTGATCGACGCCATCCTGAAGTACGGCGACCGGCTGTACTCGATGGCGCTGCCGGCCGCCGCCAACCCGCCGCGGGTGTGCGCGCACGAGTGCCCCGCGCAGTTCCATCTCACCAGCTTCAATGTGAGTAATGTTTTAAGGGATGATGTCGTCTAGGGTGACCACGGCCACTGGAATGTTGCCGAAACGTTGAGGTAAATATGACTCGTGTAAAAGTGTAGTAAAGTGAAATACCGACTCGATTTTTCGTGAACAATCAGCAGCAGATATATTTACACGGGCCGAGTGTTCATAAAGACATATACGTTTCAATCTTCACAACCTTATTGACACCTACGTCAGAATTTTCACGTGAGCTTTCACTACGTCAAAAATATCTCAACAGTTTAATTTTTCATTAATACTTACACATATAGTTTGTCATAATGACAATAACAACTAGAAAATCAGTGGCGACTAAGCAGTCAAGCTGTTATTAATATCTACACGTACTACCAACCACAAACACGTCAACGCCCAAGATGCCACCAGTTGCTAAGCAGGTACTATTTCAATGGTAACTAAGCATAGGTATCAACATTTTATCTAAATATGCATAAACACGAATTTCACGAGCATGAGAAGTGAAAATACTATTGCTGTGCAGAGTCTGTTTTTATCTATTCTAATATACTCTCGTTCGTAATACCTTATTTGCCGCCCTCAAGACCCAATGTACTATTAGCTACCTGCCTTGTTTTCCTCGGGCAGGTGAAGTTGGAGATGGAGCAGGACGTGGCGCGCGGCGACGTGAAGGCCGGCGACACCGGCGCCGTGCTCAACCTGCGCCGCGCCATCAACAGCTTCTTCGAGGCGGTCGGTCTCTCTCTAAAGGCCACAGCTCATTAGACCCACCCGGCACCCGGCACCCGGCACCCGACCACCACCGCCTCGACTTTCGGCGTCCACTCGTTGTCGACAGGTGGTCCACGGGTGGACGCCGCGTTGACGAGTGGACCTCGCGTGGTCCACGAATTTCCGAGTAGTCTATAATGAATGAGGGTGGGGAGTAGGGTTGCCACCTTTTTTTCGGGCCGTTAAAGTACATTGGTTATACCTATAGGTCAGAAAAAAACGTACATAGTATCAAAATAAAGTACATTTTTTTATTATGATTATGTTTAAAAACATATTTTATTGCTTTTTGCAGTTTAAACTTTAAATTGTATTATTATTGCACTCATATCGCTCTGCACAAAATAAACAAGAAATTGTGACAATGACACTGACTGTTGACATTTGAGGTTAGGTGACGTTCAAAAATTGTTAATAACGAATGCCTAAATGATATGACGTTGGCGAGTGGCGGCATCGATTCAGCAACAATCGATAAATTTCGTTTAACGAAAAAATTCTTACAACTTTTCAAAATCGCAAAGAAATCAAACCATACGAAATAAAGTATTTTCGCATTCTTTATTGTTCTCATAAATTATAGAGTACAACTACCTCAAATAACGTACAGTACTTTATTGTAAAGTACGGGTGGCAACCCTAGTGGGGAGCGCAGCTATCACCGAGTGGTCTACTCGCCGTCCGCGCGTGGACACGAGCGAGCGAGGCGATCCGGTGACGCAAGGAGTTGATGTAGTGAGCGCATGCCCATACAAATCCATATAAGAATACGAATCGCTCGAGGCGAGGCTAGGCGCCGGGTGGATCCAATGAGTTAGTAAATAAATAGTTGCGGCATGATGCCCGAGAGATATGACGAAAAACAAAACTATGAATGAACTGATTTCCAACAATGATGATTTCTAACGTGTTTTTCCCAATTCAGGAGTTAAATAAGGCACAGTTTACATCAAATATTCGATTGCGGTCGCGCTCGGGTTCCGTAGAAGCGAAAATACTACAGACTTAGACGGACCGACGAGTTCGTAATGTTCGAATCAAAAAGTTAACTGTCAAAATCAAAAGCCAATTCAAATGTCAGATGACCGTCAATTTGACAGCGATATTGTTACCAACTTAAAAATACGATTGATATTATTGAACAATAGTTTTGTTATCCTTATCCCTCAGCAAAAGTACGGCGTGCTGTGCGCGAAGGACTACTGCGTGGGGCTCTGGCGCGGGGCGGATGAGAAGGCCTATGTGATGTGGGACCCGCACGGCTGCGGGCCCGCGGGCCGCTCGTCGCCGGGGGGCGCCGCCGGCGTCTTCCTCTTCAGCACCGTCGAGGAGCTGGCCGACACCTTCCGGGAGAACGTCGAGAATCTCAACAGACCAGGGAACAGCCTGTGAGTAGGTCCCACTGCTGGGCACCCACGTTCCCACGAGGACCCAGTGCAGATTGGAAACCTCACACACACCATTGCATTGCTTCGCAGGTCAGGCGTAAAGCTCGTAGTAAATTTCAAATGTAATTTCGCACATGAACTTCGAAAAACTCAGAGGTGCGTGCCGGGGTTTCAACCCACGATCCTCCATAGGGCAAACCGCTCGGCTACCACGGCTTTTTGTAATCAACTTTACAAATCAACACACGTTAAATTGTGCGCTCGATTAATTTTTAACTCCCGACGCAAAATAGGGGTGTTATACATAAGTTTGACCGCTATGTGTGTCTGTCTGTAGCACCATAGCTCTTAAAGGGGTGAACTGATTTGAATGCGGTTTTTTATTTGAAAGCATATTTTCTAGCGATGGTTCTTAGACATGTTTTATCAAAATCGGTTCAGCCGTTTTGAGATATTGTACTTTGAAGTGACAATTTCGGAGGTTTTCCAACTTTCTGTCGGTTATGTTTTAACCGCAGGAAACACTGAAACTCGTGGTTTTAAAGAGTCGTCCAGGGGACGTGACCATAAAACTTTCTAAAATTCTCCTCTTGTCTCCAGATTCACGATAACGTCGGTGAAGGTGTTCTGGGAGTTTTCGAAGGCGGCGGGCGCGGTGACCCCCCAGGGGGCGGTGCCCGACGAGGGCTACGAGTGGAAGGTGCTCACGGCGTACGTCGAGACCGCCAGGGGGCGCACCATCCTGCGCGGCTCGCGCCCGCCCGACATCACCAAGTGAGCGCCGCACTAACTTGCAGCATGAGCTGGCCCTATACTCATCATAGCAGCCATAGGACGTCTGTAGGATATAGGCCTCCCCCACAGACCTCCAGTTGCTTCAGTTGGAAGCGGCTTGCATCGGCCGTGAACCCGCGATTCTGTTTAATTCGTGATAAACATTCCTCGCAACACTCAACCTTGCACATCTCTAGTGGAAACGCTGCCTTATTTTGGCAAATGTGTTGCTTCAAATGAAACAGCAAACGATAGTTTTTTTTTAATTTTGTAACTTTAATACACAATTCTAAATATATTTTTGCTTGGAATATTTGTCAAATACTTTATATTGGCTATGGTAAGAACTGAAGGAATACAAAGTAATATTTTATCTTTTATTTTATCAAAGAGTAGACAAGCAATTTAAACGGATGAAACTTCTCGATATTTCGAACTTTTTTCACCATTTACCGCTGAAAAAGTGCGTATCATCGGATATATTGAGGTTTTATTTAATAAAAACATAAATAAAAAAAAAACTATCGATTTATCGATAAAAACCGGTGCTCTTTCACTACTATCTGTCAATAACCGCACGCAAAATTCCGGGCCCTAGTAATCACACGAATGATGAGATGTGAATCCACAGGCCACGGATCTTAAGGTGGTTTGCCACCGGCGAGACGAGACGAGGCGTGACGAGAATTGACAAGATTTCATTTTTTTAACATCTGTTAATTACTACAGGAATCGAAAGAGTTTTGCCTCCTGAACATGGGAAAATATTTACTATAATTGATTACTCCATTTAAAAAAAAATACAAAAATTGAAAAAATATGTCTGAATTTGCCAACACTACAACAGAATAGATATGTTTCCTTTGCCTTTATCACCAGAAAAAGGAGCTGTCATAATTTGATATTGTCTCTATGCAACGTCTACGTCAGATTTACGTGATCTTTTTTTTAAGAGACTAGACAAAAGTAATGTATCTATTGTGTCGTAGTTTTGGAGTTACGCCCTTTTAGAATAAGAACATCTTAAAAAAATTTTAATAAATTAATTAATAGTTGTAGCGAAATTTTAAAAATATCAGCGTTTTTCTCTTTCCAAACAGAATACAGAGAAC
>NC_133499.1:1315971-1333471 GCF_025370935.1 Choristoneura fumiferana | reverse complement strand
TGATATTATGACATTTTTTAAGGTACTCAAAAAACTGTTTACAGTTTTGTGCTACTGCTGCACTATACGGTATATCAATCCACTATATAAAAAGTGTAAACAAAGACGCCATTAACCCGACCACAGACTCTTAGTAACGTGAAAACCTACAACCTATTGCAAAATAATTAATCGATTCAATAAATCGATTAATTTAATTTTCAATTATAAAAACTATTTTAAATTTTAGGGTATGTATTTATAAATACCCCGTGTGTGTCGGGTTAGAATTACACCTCTCCATCTCTTCCGTGGATGTCGTAAGAGGCGACAAAGGATAAAAGGTTAAGGTATACTATACCGTAGGCGACAGGCTAGCAACCTGTCACTATTGTACCGTTATTGTCAAACTTTAAACCTAAAATTGCTAAAAGTGGCTCCGAATACAGGGAATACAGGTGTGATGTTTGTGTGTGTGTATTTAAAAATCGCTCGCCTAACTAAAGCATCTTGTGATCCCAGGTGCTGAAACGTTTCGTGCTCGGTGTGAACTACGTCCGGTACGATCTGGAGGCCGTGTACTCCGGCAAACTCGAGCAGATCAAGCCCACGGAGATGAGCGTCAGGTGATGATGATTATATTGGTAGACGTAATCGTGTTGATCAGAGACGGTTTCCAGTCAATATGGCTCCATGTGGTATGGGTTGTCTATGACATGACATGTCTTTTGCCTGCGACTTCGTCCGCAAATTACATTTTCAAATAATTGCAAGTTGTCTGAAAGAGATCGGTGTTTAGCGGTAAGACCTCTACTTTTAATCTTCTTTAATATGTTGTGTTCTAAGTATAATGTATTGATACATCCTACTAATATTATTATCCTACTAATATTATAAATGTGAAAGTTTGTGAGTTGAGTGAGTGAGTATGTTTGTTACTTCTTCACGTTGAAACGGCTGGACGGATTTGGATGATATTTGGCAAAATAGTACATTACTGCAGAGGCCATGAAGTAAGGGATTGATGGACGAGTTCGGGGTAGACGGCCGAGTCGTAGACGAGGCCGGATAAAACGAGTCCAGCAATCCCTGTTCTGGCCGAGGTTTGTATAGTGCTTTTCTCAAACAATGTGAGGAAATATTTCATCCATCCATCCATCCATCCGTCCGTCCGTCGGTCCGTCCGTCCGTCCCATCCATCCGTCCATCCATCCATCCATCCATCCATCCATCCATCCATCCATCCATCCGTCCGTCCATCCATCCATCCATAAGTCCATCCATCCATCCATCTGTCCGTCCGTCCGTCCATCCGTCCGTCCATCCATCCATCCGTCCATCCGTCCGTCCGTCCGTCGGTCCATCCGTCCGTCCCATCCATCCGTCCATCCATCCGTCCATCCATCCATCCATCCATCCATCCATCCGTCCATCCATCCATCCGTCCGTCCATCCATCCGTCCGTCCATCCATCCGTCCGTCCATCCATCCGTCCGTCCGTCCATCCATCCGTCCGTCCATCCATCCGTCCGTCCATCCATCCGTCCGTCCATCCATCCATCCATCCATCCATCCGTCCATCCATCTGTCCGTCCGTCCGTCCATCCGTCCGTCCGTCCGTCCATCCGTCCGTCCGTCCATCCATCCATCCATCCATCCATCCAACCATCCGTCCGTCCGTCCGTCCATC
Source organism: Choristoneura fumiferana (assembly GCF_025370935.1). NCBI lineage: Eukaryota > Metazoa > Arthropoda > Insecta > Lepidoptera > Tortricidae > Choristoneura > Choristoneura fumiferana. The sequence continues at coordinate 1,331,802 of NC_133499.1, read as the reverse complement.
TATCCATCCATCCATCCATCCATCCATCCATCCGTCCGTCCGTCCGTCCGTCCATCCGTCCGTCCATCCATCCATCCGTCCGTCCGTCCGTCCGTCCGTCCATCCGTCCGTCCATCCATCCATCCGTCCGTCCGTCCGTCCGTCCGTCCATCCATCCATCCATCCATCCATCTATCCATACATCCATATATCACATCGCATCGCATCGCAGTATCGCAAATGCTTACAGAGTAGTGGTGGTTGGCTGTTCGTAATTTTTCCTTTGTCAGTTTAATCTTAGTAAGCAAATTTAAAAAGTTAGAGCAGCGGACAATAATGGACTTTCATACATACTTCATGGCCTAGGCCAAGAAGTTATGTAGGGAGGTAGTAGGGAGCCATAAATGAGAAACTTCATGTCTCCAATTCGTGACATTAACGCATACATTTCCGAGCATGTTTGAGAAAAGATAGTTTATAACCTGGATAAAACATAGAATACTTTTTATCCCGATATTCCCACGGGATAGGGATAAAATCTCGAAATAACAACCGCTGGGCTTAGAGTGATGAAATTTGGTATGTAGGTAGCTGGACGTCTAGAATAACACATAAGCTACTTTTTATCTCGATGTTCCCACGGGATGGGGATAAAATCTCGAAATAAGAACCGCTGGGCTTAGAACCGCTTAGTCATGAAATTTGGCCCGTAATTTCAAACCAACTGCTGTATCTAATGATTTACGCGTGCGAAGCCGCGGGTAAACGCTAGTTATGTATATTATCGGAAGTCGATAAACGAGAAGTCCCTTTGACAGCTCGAAAGTGCCACGAGAATTCCGGCCTCTGGTGATCCGACACGCGGTACATATATTTTTTAAACGAAACGTCCGTCCAAGATAAACTTTGTCACAATCAATTTCATGATGATTTCTTTACGAGAGAAATGTCAACATGAAGCTCGCTGCGAAAAGGTTCCGTCTTGGATCAGGAGTCAGTTTCTTCGATTGTACGAAGTGAAGTAAGCGAGCGGGAGCTGAGGGCCTACTCCGAAGTCCGAAAATCGAAGTTCGTATCGTACCATCCCTCTCGTCGTGTCAGAGGGACGGAACGACACGAACTTCAATTTTCTTATTTCGTAGTAGCCCTGCTGGTGTGCTAGAAGGCTGTTTTCTACCACTATTCTTTGGTGTAGACCGCAGGTGTCGTTACGTGGGCCAGTCACATGTAAGGCGCGGCCACATGCAGGGGCTCGACGCTCGTTTCCAGCGTCAAATCTGGTCACGTGGCATATAGCGATAAAGCTGAAAATGTCGAGCTTTATCGCTGGAAAAAAGAAACCTCTTCAATTTCGGCAAACACTGTTTTTTTTTTTTCATTCACTCGCGGCGTTTGACGCTACTTTTAGAGTCGCGGGAAAATCAAAATGGGGTCACGTGACCGGATTTATCGCTGCAAACGAGCGACGAGCGACTGCATGTGGCCGCACTTTTATCAAATATTCGTACTGAAATGATTCCGTGGTCCCAGATGCGCCCTGGAGCGTTTCTTCGAGGCGCACACGCACGGCATCCTGTGGTCGGCGCCGCACGCGGTGGCGGTGTGGCGCGTCGCCGGCGCGCCCTCGTACTATATGATGGAGCCCCACGCCTGCGGGCCCACCGGCCTCAGGGCCGACGCGCAGGTCCACCACTGATGCACTCAACCTTTGACGAATTCAACTGTAGATGCACTCAACCGTTCCTGCGCTCAGACATGTTTGCACTCAACAGTATATGCACTCAACTATAGCTGCACTCAATCATATTTGTAAAAATCTTATTTCTTAAGTTGATAATCGTTTGCATGTCATAAAACAATAATGCTAATGGACGTGTCTGTCAACTTGAAAGATCAAGTTTAGCGACATATTCATTTGATAGGAACTTGTTTAAAAATTGATAGACCACTTATTTGGCTGATGTACATACTCAACTGCACTCATGAATCTAACTATAATCTGCACTCAGCCTTACTTGCATTAAATCGTTTGCGCACTTGAGAATGAAGTTCAAAAAGTTGGACCATGTTAATCGGTGCATCCGCGCTGCAATAACATTAGGTGACATCTGTAACTTTGCTCTCGGTTAGCTGATTAAAAGTTAATCGAATTTTAACTTAAAAACATGATAATCATGTGTCGACTTTGTGAACTCCCTCCTCAACCGTGTCCACTCTACAATTTGCGCTTTCATCAATCACTGATCGGCAGCTGTGTTTACAACTGTATCTGTGCTTCCAGGACGACGGTGCCGCTTGCGTTCTCACTTTCACATCTGCAAAGCTGATGGCTTTTGCGTAAGTCTTTTCTCCAAGTTAAACCATTTAATCATCATCGTCAGAGGAGCAGTTAGCGAATTCAACTGTACATACACTCAACTATATTTTCAATCAACCGTATCGGCACTCAACCGTGTCTGCACTCAACCATATCGGCACTCAACCACATTGGCACTCAACCGTATCTACACTTAACCGTATCTGCACGCAACCGTATCGGCACTCAACTGTTTGCAGCTACTTACAAAACGTGCCGGCGCTAGAGCGGCCCAAGCATGACTTCTTCCTGTACGCGATGTCGGTGGTGGTGGCGCCCATCAAGAAGCTGGGCGGTGTGGAACCGCCCCTGGTCATGGCACCGCCCAACGTCAAACTGGTGCCCGCTACCAGCAAGGTTAGTGCCAGATACGTGGTAATAACCTATCCTAGGATCGCGATCCGTAATACGAATTTTAATTTTGTAACTACGGGACCTTTATTCTTTAATTTTATACATACTGTAATTTATATGTAATTATGATTGGTTATTTGGAGTCTTTTTGTATTTTTTATTTCAACTCCAAATGTGTTACTTTAACGGTCATCCCGTAAAAACCATTATCGAAAATACAAACTGTGTGTCTGTATTCCTGTCCAGTGGTAGTGTAGGGGTTGGCACGCTGCACGGAATGCTGAGGACCTGGGTTCGATTCCCAGCGCTGGTCTCTTTTTCTGGTTGTTCTGTGCATATGTCTCAGTTTGTATTTTCGATATATGAAATCGGATGAATAAAGATATTTCATTTCTATTCTACATATTCTAGTCTTCCTGCTAAGTAGCCCTCATTAGTACATTGTTGTAGAGGCACGAAAGTAAGCAATAGATGAACGAGTTAGTTTGAAGTTCGATAATACCAGTTCATTGCACTTTTGGCCGAGACTAAACAATGCGTTTTTCACGATCACTAGCTGCGAGGAAATAAAAATACAGTCGACTCTCGTTAATTCAAACCTGCGATAATTCGAACCTTTCTATAATTCGAAGTTGTCACGAGTTCCCTAAAACATCTCTTCATATGGTTTAAACCATTTGATAATTCGTAATATTGTAAGAGCCCCTCAAGTTTCGAATTAACAAGAGTCGGCTGTAGTGTCACCCCTCCCGCCAGCACGCCAGCTCAGCACGCCAGGAATTAAATTCAGAAATTATATTCTAAAAAGTCGTATCGTATTATGAAATACATATATTGATACGATCTGTTTTCGTAATGTGTTACATTGTTGTCGTGTTTTGCGAGCCATAAATGAGTCTGCTGTTAAATGTACATAATACAGGCAGTTTTGGGTACTGGGTTTAGGTTATTTAATGCCGCATTTTCGAGCAGCGTCGTGAAAAAGTTATTTACCGTTGTTATGACACGGTCCGTCTGTCAGGTGGGCGTGGACGGCAGCAAGCGGCGCGCGTTGGAGGCGGACCGCAAGCACCCCCCCGGCGGGCCCACCTGCAAGGACGCGCAGCGCGCCTCCGAGGCCCGCGACAAGGACTCCAAGCTCAAGGGTGAGTGCCACCATTGCAGCCCCCGGCTCTGTCACGCAGTGAGGGCTATCGCGTATGAATTCGCCGCTAGAGGCGCAAGTTATGTAGTCTCCTTAATGTCAAATGTCACTGTTTTTGGTTGAGCTACGTGGGCTTTTATTACAAGCTTTTATTTAGTTTCACCTGTCCCGTTGTCTGTCTGTCATCAAATCTTTGTTGGATTGACTTGAAATTTGGTATACTTATGTGGATTGCATGACAATACAATAATTTGTTAGTGACAATCCTGGTACTGCAGCCAGGATCGTCTCCACAGGACGGAACTCTTCAACGGTTAATGGCATCTACATGAAATTTGGTATGCAAATGTATTTTGGGTGGCAATACAAGTACAGTCAACAAAAAATACAGTCAGCAAAAAAAGCTTTGTACCAGAAACTTATTTAGAATAAGGGCTATCGCGTATGAAGTCTCCACTAGAGGCGCTAGTGTAGCGTGAGGTCTCCGAAATGTCAAATCTCATAGTTTTTGGGTGAGCTACGCGGGTTTATTTATAATTAGAATAATTTTGTGAATATTTTGCAATATCTGAAATTAATTATGGCAAATATGCGTTCCGGGGCAATGAATGTCTGTGTTTTGAGACAGTTTTGTCTTTCGGAAACCTTTGTCCTCCCTTTTTTCCGAACAAAACGGGGACTATGCAACACTGTGGCATGCTCGATATTTTTATGGTACGGTTTTAAGGTATATTAAATATGATTTTAATCTAAACTTTGTTTTCACACCCGTAAAAACAGACTTTGAAAGCCATACTTAAAAACCTCACGCAACAGTGCGCCATCTAGTGAGACAAAAAACGATAGCCCTCATTGGTTAAGAAGAAGTTTAACTTGTGTGACACAGGGCAGCGCAACACGAGCGGCTGGCTGGTGCTGCAGGACGGCTCGCAGTTCCTCAGCGCGTGCCACTCCATCGCATGCAACCGCTACCCGCAGGCCTCGCGCGGCAACCAGGTCGGAGCCAACATCACACGTTATCACCTAAACACGCTGCATCAACATAACGTCGTCATCAGACGGAAGAAAACGGCTAGCATTTGTCCCTTAGACGCCTGTAACTGCTACCCGCAGGCCTCGCGCGGCAAACAGGTTGAAGCCAACCCAACACGATGATGATGATGATGATGTGATCCTGTTATCCCTCACTAGGGACATAGGGCTCGTAGAAGAGTTTTCCATTTGGCTCGATCTTGCGCAGCTTCTTCCAGCTCTTCCCAGCCGAGACCAATTGAGCCAGCCTCCTCAACTGATCACCTGCACGTGGTCCGAGGACGTCCTGGCCGTCTTCTGGCAGTAGATTGCCAACGGAGACCCTGCTTGGGCAGGTGCTCATTCGACCTTCGAAGCGTGTGTCCAATCCATCGCCATTTCCTTGTCAGAACTTCTCGGCTTACTGGCTTCTGGTCAGTCATTTGCCACAGTCTTGCGTTTGAGATAGTTCGAGGCCAAAAAATTCCAAGGATACGCCTCAGGCATTTGTTTACAAACACCTGCAAATGATTGGTGATGTCCTTCCTTACGAATACAACATACTACCTAAATATATCATCAACATGTTGTCGTCATGAGCCGGAAGAAACGGCTCCTCAGCGCGTGTCTCCATCTCAGCGCATGTCTCTCCATCGTCTGCAGCGGAATCGTCATTTCACCACTTCTTTTTGTCACGCGGTATAGGATGAGGGTAGAAAGAGACGGTGGATGCGATTGCGAGCACTTGCACCTTAGACAATACGGCCTCATATCTCTTGTGTCCTGAGCTCTTAGCGCAGAGCACCGAGAAATCCTGCTAACATTATAAATGTGAAAGTTTGTGAAGATGTTTGTATTTTTGGATGTTTGCTACTCAATCACGTCTAAACCGCTGGACCGATTTAGATGAAATTCGGTATACAGATAGCTAGAATACCAGAGTACGACATAGGATAGTTTTTATCACGGAAAATTGCATAGTTACCGCAGGATAGCGATAAACGAGTTGTACACGGAGTCGCGGGCAACTTTGTTCACTTAAAATTACTTCAGAAAACAGGGCAAGCCATGTGCTTGCTAACAATAGTTTTCCTTTCTGCCCAGCTGTCAAACAAGTGCGTTCAGATACATATCAATATCGACTGCCAACATCTTACACTATCACCTAACTACTTAACTACCGTCGTCATCAGCTCCAAAATTCAAACTCAAACTCACAAAATCTATTGACATAAAAACACACACTACATCACAACAAAGACACAGTAATAGTAGATTGTGCACCAATTATTATTTTACCGAGTGACGATTTGGAGCCCGAGCGGCAGCGAGGGTTTTAAAAGCACGAGGGCAATATAAATTACTTAATGCGAGGCGCATAATCTGCTTTTCTTTCAACTATTACAGGAATAATAGACGAAAAAAAACTCATGCTAAACAATTAATAGGAAAGAAATGTCACTAGCACTCGATGATTCCATTTTTGTTAGTTTACATTCGCACTCTCAAAAAATGTCGGGTGACACTATTTAACGGACGTACAATACCGACATGATATTTTGTGATACGCCCATAGAAACTCTTGTCAGTTTGACACCAGTTTGTATGGGCGTGTACACGAAATAACGGGTCGGTATGTCCATGTCGGTATTATCCGTGCCGGTAAATAGTGTCACCCAAAATGTCCACGGAAAATTCGCAAGGTTCCCGCCAATTTTTTTTTTTTTTAATTTCTTACTTTTTTTGGCAGAGTTAATAGCCAGTAGCAGATATTTTTACCCGCGATCTGTCAAATTTGGGATGGGTGGCCAACCAAACACACAAAGTTTTTTTTTTAAATAAGGCTACTTACTATTTTTGATAGGATTGGTAGCAACAATTTTTTGTACGCAATCTGTCAAATTTCATAAAACCGTCAGGTTGACCAACCTAACACTAGATTTTTTTACACTATGCATGCTAATTTTATAGCAAAAATACTTGTTACCTCTTTGGTGGTGTAATTAAAAAAAAATCTAAAACAATGCAATAAAGGATTTTCTTTTCATACATTTTTTCTGCTCTAGAGCAGAAAAGTCCCGCTTTGTGCTTGGTATTTAGTGCGGGTATGATGAAATTAAAGCATAGTTGGAAGAAAAAACATAAATAGAAGAAAAGAGAGAGAGAGAGTAGAGATGCTCCAATCTCATGGGAAACAGTCGTCAAGTCGGTCAATATTTCAGGCGCTGGCGTGCAGTGTGATGGCGGTGGCGATGTCCCGCGTGGAGGACGTGTGCCGCTGGTGCTCGTCCACGCTGGACCAGGTGCTGGACTCGGGCGACCAGCTCTACCAGGACAGCTACCTGCACTACCGGCCCAGAGGGACCAGCCTGCTCGCCATCGAACAGGTAGGACCACTAAGGAAATACAAACTGAGCCATGGATGCACAGAAAAAGAGACCAGCACTGGGAATCGAGCCCAGGTCCTCAGCATTCCGTGCTGCGTGCTATAACCCCTACACCACTGCTGGACAGGAATCCAGACAGGAATTTTTCCTATTCATACATGTCTCAGGTTGCTTATTTCTACTATGCTACTTAAGCAGCAGCACTAGCGACATCTATGTTGCGTCTACAGACGTCACATTCTTTCGTAACTAATCGCTCACCCAGACAAGAGATGTCGCTACTAAGCAATCAAATTATGATTGATTTTTGGAGTCTTTTTGTATTTTTTATTTCAACTCCAAATTTGTTACTTTGTTATTTGTTTGTTTGTTTGTTGTTATGTTGTTTGTGATTGTTAGTAACAAATTTGGAGTTGAAATAAAAAATACAGACTCCAAAAAATCAATCATAGGTAGGACCACAATCACGACTGATGGCAAGCTAAAATGTGGATTTAGATGGAGCTTGCCCAATAAATGCTCATTCACCCTGGGAAGACGGTCAGGTAGCGATCAGGGAACACAGAAGCTGGCAGAGTATCCCACTCCTGAGCTATCTGGATAATAAAGCCGATATCAGAGGAAAAAAGCCGTGGTGCCCTTATGAAAAAAACCGTCGTGGCCTAATGGTTTGACGTATCGCCTCTCAAGCAGAGGGTCGTGGTTCAAACACTGGCTCGCACCTCTGAGTTTTTCGAAATTCATGTGCGGAATTACATTTGAAATTTACCACGAGTTTTGCGGTGCAATTGGTGTGCGAAGCAATTCAATGGTGTGTGTGAAGTTCCCAATCCGCACTGAGCCCGCGTGGGAACTATGGCCCAAGCCCTCTTGTTCTGAGAGGAGGCCTGTGCCCAGCAGTGGGACGTATATAGGTTGGGATGATGGATGGGGATGATCAGCGCATAACGGCCGTAGGAATTCCACTGTTAAACATAGGCCTCCAGTTGCTTCGGTTGGAAGCGGCCTACACTGCATTCACCAGGTCATTCTCGTTGCCATATGGCCATATGGCCTGTTCTCCGTGCCATATGGCCTGCCCATTGCCACTTCAACGAGCTAAATAATTCCCTTGGCTGTGTCGGTGACCCTCGTTTTCTACGGCTACAAATACGACTTAGTCGTATTCTATTATATGTCAGCCCCTTACGGACTTCTTTTTAGGAAGTTGTAGAACCAAATGCTAAGTAGGTAAAAGTTATTTTGTTCTATCGACAATTAACAGCGAGTGTGTCGAGATAGTCAAAATTGTTGATAACATGTATACTATATCTATGTAATATGTTGATCGGCAACACTGCCCATCGGTTGTTGATTAACTAACGTTGCCCGTTCGGCAGATCCTGCGCAAGTTCTACACGCCGGGCAACTGCGTGTGCCGCGTGGTGGTGTACCAGCCGCGGCAGTCCGGCTCCGTCGACACCGACCTCGTGCCGCAGGTGACTGCTCGATGCTCGCTCGCCACACTTCCTGCCATGCAGCTGCCACACTTGACTGCCGCACTTGACTGCCACACTTGACTGCCACACTTGACTGCCACACTTGACTGCCACACTTGACTGCCACACTTGACTGCCACACTTGACTGCCACACTTAGCTGCCACGTTTCACTGCCACACTTAGCTCCCACACTTAATTGCCACTCTAACCTGCCATGCAGCTGCCACACTTGACTGCCACACTTAGCTGCTATTCAGCTGCCACACTTGACTGCCACACTTAGCTCCCAAACTTAACTGCCACGCTTACCTGCCATGCAGCTGCCACACTTGACTGCCACACTTAACTGCCACAGTTAACTACTACACTTAGCTGCCACACTTGACTGCGACACTTAACTGCCTCACTTAGCTGCTACACTACTAGTGTACCTACTAGATGCGCCACAGCCGTATGAGCATGACACACTTTTCTGCCACACTAACCTGTCACACTCGTATCTTGTTTAAAGTGAAAATATTATTCTACGGTAACGCGTTACCGAGATATTAAGTATCCCATGTAACAATCCAGATATTTGTCTATCTGTACAGTCAAGGAAACTGAATCACGTACCGGGAGGGTGAAACCTTTGTGCTACTATATCACGTCGACATCCCATACATCTGCCAAAGAAATCATAGCGAAATTGACAATGAAAAGTGCCACCCTGGTACGTGATTCCGTTTCTAAATCTAAAGACATACATATAAACATCTTCACATACTTTCTCGTTTATAATATTATACCTAGTGCCATCCACGAAGACGCGTGATTTTGTCAAAATTAGACATTAATGACATTGTAATAAGAACCACGGCACGCGTCATCGTGAATGACTCTAACTATAGTGGGGTAGGTGTTATCGTATTGGCTTGTGTGTCGCAGCTGACCGAGTTCTTCCGCGAGGAGCGCAGCGGCGTGTTCGTGGCCGGGCTGGGGGACTTCGCCGTCGCGCTGTTCAGGACGCCGAGAGGTAACCAGTGGGGCCGGCGAGGGGGGGCCTTCTCAAAATCAATTTATCGCTATAGGTAGGCGGGTGATGATGCTAAATGGGAATTTAATCGAGCCTCGTGGAGCCCTATTACATTTTGTAGATTAGTTGATACGAAGAAAAAAGTTATTGATGTTCCCGCTCCAGTGGTGGAGGAAGCGTTTACGGATTTTCTTCTTTCGTCTTTCTTTCGGTAACTTATATGTAACATAAATACAAATTAAACTGTTCAACTGTCTCTGTCTGCCGCATAGGTTTCTACATGTTCGACCCGGCGGACCGGGACCGCTACGGGCGCGCCGTGCCGCCGCCCTGCACCGGCCGCGCGCGCGCCTGCTTCTCGCAGTACCCCTCCGTGAGTGGCGCCACACACTCCCACACTCGCACACACACTACCATACACTCACTCACACTCCGACACACTTCCACATACTAACACACACTATCACACACTCACACACACTACAAAACAGGACTAAAAATTAATGTACGAATTTATGAACACAACTTTATTGTTAACGCCGTAAAAGCGTGTTCAGATATTTTTGATTGAATTTTTGCCCACAAGTTTAAACTCAAACTCAAACTCAAACTCATTTATTTGCTTTGAAACAATACAAAATAAATACTGAATCAAACCCTGTAAGGGCACTGCAATAATGCTATTATTAAAATAAACCTTAAACTTATGAGCGCAGATATGGATATGTGCTCGTACCTTAAACTTAAACTTAGCTAAAAACATAGTCAACACAATAATTTTAGTAAAACACAAGATATTATTATTAATTGCATACTTTCTTATAGTGCTGGCTAGTGCTTATCCTCTAAAAATTCCTGTAAAGTGTAGTGTAGTAGTTTATGAGCATGACTGTACAATGTGTTGTGGAGTGTAGTAATTACATTAGACATTTTGTGGTGTTTGGTTTGGCATGGTGTCATGGCCTCGTTTAAGTTAAGCTTAAACATGTAAACTATAGCTATCTGTGGGATTACGGTATTTGACTATTTTGTATGTGTTTTAAAAATGAAAACTACACAATGCCTGTTATCGAATAGAGAAACAACTTTTAAGCTACCATTACAAATAACAAAGTTATAAAGGTTTGAAATTCAAGATTATACAAAAAAAGACATACGCCAATACCGCCATACTTGCTGCATATAGAAAAGCGTTTGAGAAAGAGACAGGTATATAGATTTTTCAAATAATCACTATAAATCCAATTTTCAACCGAATTAAGTTTTCTCTTCGCTAAACACTGTCTGTAGATATATATATTTTCATAATAATATTAAGATATGGCAAATTCAGAAGTTATGTCAAATACCGTATTGGCTCTGTGTCTATTCCTACTACATATATTGTTTTTAGCAGTTGGTTCTCATTAAATGAAAAAAAAAAATAAAAAAATGCATCGTGGTTAGTGACAACCAATTTGGTGTGGGTATTTTATATACAACTATAATGAAATCCGCGACGTAATTTTTGGCAATTCTCATGGGAATATAGTTTAATCAATTTTCAATTCGACTGTCAGACCTGCAGGGCTACTACGAAACTCGAAATTCGAAGTTCGTGTCGTGCGGTCCCTCTGACACTTATACTATTTAATACGAGAGCGAGAGGGACGGTACGATACGAACTTCGAGTTTCGTAGTAGCCCTGCTGATAAGTTTACGCGGGCGAATCGCGTAAAAGCTAGTCCCACTTATATGTATAAATGCGAAAGTTTGTGTGTGTATGTTTGTTATTCCTTCACGCTAAAACGGCTGGACGCATTTCGATGAAATTTGGTATGTAGGTAGCTGGACGTCTGAAATAACACACAGCGGCTACTTTTTATTCCAAAGTTCCCACGGGGGGATAAAGTCATGAAATTACAACCGCTAGGTTTAGAGTCATGAAATTTTGTACAGTTGTTCTTAACACAACCTCAATGGAGACCACGATATAAATTTTAGGATTTCCCAGAGGAATTTTGTCAAATCCCGGAATTTCAATTATAACTAACAGATCGAATAGTTTACGCGTGCGAAGCCGCGGGGTAAACTCTAGTTTTAAATAAACCATTCTATTTTTAATGTTATTTTCAGGTGCAAGCTCTCGCCGAAAAGCTCTGCCCGAACATTCCACCGATCACGAAAGATCCTGACGACGTAAGTAAAGTCTGTCCAGCGAGTCGTGCCAGCAAGTTTAAAACAATGAGGGCTATTTGACCTCGCCTGACACTCGTCTGTCGAAAGACCCTCATTGGCTCATTTGCTCATGGCAAAAACGGAACCTTTATAGTATCGCCATGTCTGTCTGTCTGTCTGTTTGTCCGTCCGCGGCTTTGCTCAAGGACTATCAATGCTAAAAAGCTGCAACTTTGCACGAATATAATATGTAAACTATGCCGACAAAATGTACTACAAAAATACAAAAAATATTTTTTTTAGGGTACCTCTCATAGACGTAAAGTGGGGATGATTTTTTTATTCTCATCCAACCTTGTAGTGTGGGGTATCGTTGGATAGGTCTTTTAAAACCAAGTTCAATATTGTTCCCTTCTGATCTCTCGATACTAACGCCATCTATCGATCCTCCACTGTAACCAAAACCTTCATTAGACTGTACAGCATCCCGCGCAATATTTATCAATCACTACCCAAAATCGTATGTGTTGTTTTATAGTTAAGGCCTTCGGGAACTGACATGTTCATTATCTTTTGATCAAAGTCCATAATAAATAAAGATTTAAAAAAAAACTACCCTAGGGATTTGACCTTGGAAGGTAGATGCCTCATCTGACGGTACATGCGCTTGTTTCAGGCTGAGAACGCTTCCAAAGCTGACAACAAGAGCAGCAAGGTCTCGAGACTTCCATAGACAGGAGTCCAAGGAGGTTTGTAGCATTTTATAATCTGACCAAGTATGAGTACAAGCGGTGGACGCTAGTGGCGAGTTGGCGTTCATTGTGGCGTTCTAAGGGGGAGGCTCCTGTCACACTGGTCAGTGGACGTCTTCCGGCTGATGATGATGATGATGAAGAATACAAGGTGTCTAAATACTACTTCGAAATATCACAGTTAATAGATCTGTGCGAAATAAACTCAGCGGCACAAAATTTGGCCCACTTGCACAACAAATACAAACTTACTTACTACAAACTTACCTACTTACTTGCATACAAATTACCTGTTGTTTCATACAATGAGGGCTATCGTTTTTTGTCTCACTAGATGACGCACTGTTGCGTGAGATTTTAAGTATGGCTTTCAGTCTTTTATTACGGGCGTGAAAACAAAGTTTAGATTAAAATCATATTTAATACACCTCAAAACCTTACCATAAAAATATCGAGCATGCCACAGTGTTGCATAGTCCCTGTTTTGTTCGCGAAAAAAGGGACGACAAAGGTTTCCGAAAGACAAAACTGTCTCAAAACGCAGACATTCTTGCCCCGGAACGCATATTTGCCATAATTAATTTCAGATATTGCAAAATATTCTCAAAATTTTCTAATTATAAATAAACCGCGTAGCTCTCCCAAAAACTATGAGATTTGACATTTCGGAGACCTCACGCTACACTAGCGCCTCTAGTGGCGAATTTCATACGCGATAGCCCTCATTGAGGGCCAGCTGGGCTACTACGAAACTCGAAACTCAAAGTTCGTATCGTACCGTCCCTCTCGCTCTCGTATTAAATAGTTTCAAGTGTCAGAGAGACCGCACGACACGAACTTCGAGTTTCGTAGTAGCCCTGCAGGTTTTTTGCCGCTCAGTACATTTTAGCTTGCGTTCATTTGACTGAATACCATTGTAAAATAATAATGATAAAACCATTTATTTGTAGCGATTCCTAGCGCCATCTAGTGAGCAAATATCAAACACCAAAATCTTTAATAGGGCGCTTTGCGGCCAGCAAGGCTACTCGAAACTCGAAACTCGAAGTTCGTGTCGTGCCGGTCCTCTCGCTCTCGTATCAAACAGTGTAAGTGTCAGAGGGACCGGACGACACGAACTTCGAGTTTCGAGTTTCGGAGTAGCCCAGCTGGGGGCCGCGTAGTCGGTAGTTCGTATGGTACACACCGTCCCTCTCTCTCGTATTAAATAATCTAAGCGTCAGTGGGATGGCAACATACGAAGTTCGAATTTTGTATTTCGTAGTATATGAGCTGGTTGCAGATTAAACGTTTTGACTTTTGTACCCGACTGCGAAGAAGGAGGGTTATGTGTTTGACGCGTATGTATGTATGTATGTAGGTAAGTATGTATGTATGTTTATTCCTATGTCCTCTCATAACTACTCAACGGCTGAACCGATTTTGATAAATGATACGTCATTGAATTCTTCTTAATGACGCAAGTGACACTAGGTACATGAAATTCTTAAAAAATCAAAATGGCAGATTTTTGGCGCCAAATTGTGTTTTCAAAAAAAAATTTGTTAAAACCTATTGAGTGGGGTATCAAATGAAAGCTAATAATTAGCCCATTCAAAAAATATATGGGTTATAGCCGTTTAAATATACCGTTTTTCACAGAAAAGTGTGAAATAAACAATAATTTAAAAAATCAAAAAACCCGACTGCCTTAAAAATACTAAAAAGAAGAAAAGTCTAGTGGGCTAGAACTGTGTTAAGTAGCTAACTTAAAGTTCAACAGTCGGGACCCATTTAAATCGTGACGCTCAAAAATTCTTACCTAATGGGTCCCGACTGTTGATTTTTAAGTTAGCTACTTAACACAGTTCTAGCCCACCTAGACTTTGTTTCTTCTTTTTAGTATTTTTAAGGCAGTCGCGGTAATTTGATTTTTATTTATTATTGTTTTTTAGCGCCCGCATTATTGTTTAAGGGCCTACGCTAGCTAGCGCCGGTGCAGCGCCCGGCTACCACACGAAATTCGAAAATCGAAGTTCGTGTCGTTCCTTATCTTTAACTGTTTTAATACGAGAGTGAGAAGAGATTGTACATACGATACGCAGAGTCCGATTGTCGAATTTCGGAGTAGCCCTCCAGATGAAATTTCTATGCACGGCACGCGGCACGACAGGCGTCCACCCGCTCCGCAAACCGCGTCCGCTAAGCATAGACCCTAAAAACTTATTTATTGTTCTAGGTCGCTTTGAGGAACCGGCGAAGTTTCAAATATACGGCATGGATGTCACTAGTCTACGAGATTGAACCAGCACGAGAGATGAAGGGATAAAAGTAAATTGCAATTTTACACAAAGTGCCAAAGGGACTCTCTAGTTGAAATGTTGAAGTTAAGTCTTGTTTGGTTCTCAATTTGCTTTTAAACGATTAGATGTGAATCAGGTGAAAGGGTGGCAATAAAAAATGTTTTGATAATGTGCTGTTACACGCGCCAGTTTTTTGTATTTGGACAAGGTGTTTTGTAATAAAATGAGTAATTTAATTGAGTTTATTTATTTCGCCATTAGGTTTGCTTTAATTTACCGAGCTCATTTGGCTCAGAATATTTGGATACCTTGCCCGCTCCGATGTATATTATTGATGGGACTGTTATATAGTGTCCAGCATTTATTCTACCACAGCGGAGCGTGCAAAAATTATCTGATACGTCCTTACGGGCTAGGCTCTAGAAGTAATTCCAATGAGGGCTATCGTTTTTTGTCTCACTAGATGGCGCACTGTTGCGTGAGGTTTTTAAGTGTGGCTTTCAGAGTCTGTTATTACGGGCGTTAAACAAAGTTTAGATTAAAATCATATTTAATACACTTTAAAACCGTACCATAAAATATTCCAGCCAGCACCCAACAGTGTTGCTTAGTCCCGTTTTGTTCGGAAAAAAAGGAGGACAAAGTTTTCCGAAAGACAAAACTGTCTCAAAATACAGACATTCATTGCCCCGTAACGCATAAGTGCCATAATTAATTTTCAGGTAATGCAAATATTCAACAAATTATTCTAATTTATAAATAAACCCGCGTAGCTCACCCAAAAAACTATGAGATTTGACATTTTCGGAGACCTCACGCTACTACACTAGCGCCTCTAGCGGCGAATTCATTTCGCGATAGCCCTCATTAAAAGTGGATGATAGAATACTGAATCAGATTTAGAAGTGGCGGGT
>NC_133499.1:1256679-1314573 GCF_025370935.1 Choristoneura fumiferana | reverse complement strand
ATGGGTCCCGACTGTTGATTTTGAAGTTAGCTACTTAACACAGTTCTAAGCCGCACTAGACTTGGTTTCTTCTTTTTAGTATTTTATGGCAGTCGGATATTTGATTTTTTAAATTTATTGTTTTTTTTTTAGCGCCGCATTATTGTTAAGGGCCTACGCTAGCTGGCGGTGCAGCGAAGCTCCACGAAATTCGAAGTTCGTGTCGTTCTGTCTCTTTGACACTTATACTGTTTAATACGAGAGTGAGAGAGATTGTACATACGATACGCAGTTTGATTGTCGAATTTCGGAGTAGGCCCTCAGATGAAAGCCTATGCACGGCAGGCACGAAGGCGTCCACCCGTTCCGCAAACCGCGTCCGCTAGCATAGACCTAAAACTTTTTATTGTTTCTAGGTTCGCTTTGAGGAACCGGCGAAGTTTCAAATATACGGCATGGATGTCACTAGTCTACGGAGATTGAACCAGCACGAGAGATGAAGGGATTAAAGTAAATTGCAATTTACACAAAAGTGCCAAAGGGATTCTAGTTGAAATGTTGAAGTTAAGTCTTGTTTGGTTTCAATTTGCCTTTTAAAACGATTAGATGTGAATCAGGTGAAAAAGGTGGCATAAAAAAATGTTTTTTGATAATGTGCTGTTACACGCGCCAGTTTTTTTGTATTTGGAACAAGGTTTGTTAATAAAATAAGTAATTTAATTGAAGTTTTATTTATTTCGCTATTAGGTTTGCTTTAATTTACCGAGCTCATTTGCTCAGAAATATTTGGATACCTTGGCCGCTCCGATATATTATTATCTGATGGGACTGTATAGTCACCAGCATTAATATCTACCACAGCGGAGCGTGCAAAAATATCTGATACGTCCTTACGGCTACGGCTCTAGAAGTAATTCCAATGAGGGCTATCGTTTTTTTGTCTCTAGATGGCGCACTGTTGCGTGCAGGTTTTTTTAAGTGTGGCTTTCAGAGTCTGTTATTACGGGCGTTAAAAAACAAAGTTTAGATAAAATCATATTTAATACACTTTAAAACCGTACCATAAAAATATCCAGCACAACAGTGTTGCTTTAGTCCCGTTTTGTCCGGAAAAAAAGGGAGGACAAAAGGTTCCGAAAGACAAAACTGTCTCAAATACAGACATTCATTGCCCCGTAACGCATAAGTGCCATAAATTAAATTTCAGGTATGCAAAATTCACAAAATTATTCCTAATTATAAATTAAACCCGCGTAGCTCACCCAAAACTATGAGATTTGACATTTCGGAGACCTCACGCTACACTAGCGCCTCTAGCGGCGAATTCATTCGCGATAGCCCTCATTAAAAGTGGATGATAGAATACTGAATTCAGATTTAGAAGTGGCGGGTGCTTTTTGAAATTTTTCTCAGATATAGCTGTAAATACGACTCGCGATCTAAAGTCTTCCACTGTGCTGGCTAGTTCTTATCTAAATGAAATTGCGAAGGATAGACGTCTGAATTTTGATTTTCAACGCACTGACTCTGAAGAAATTATAGACTTATAAATCTTTGAAACTGAAGAATACGGAGGATCTTTGGGGTATTTCTGTTCTAGTTATGCAATCTGTCATCCATATTGTGGCACCGTACCTAGCCGTCATTTTGAAATAAGCATTGATGATGTGTTCCGGACTGAATGAAATATAGCAAAGTGATTCCATTGCTTAAAGCTGGGAGCTCATCTGATCCTGGCAACTTTCGTCCGATATCTGCGCTGCCTGTGCTGAGTAGTGTTTGAAAAGATTATGCTTAACCCTTTACCAGGCCCCGAAGAACCAGCGTGTCTTAATACGTGCTTTATATGCTGTTGCAACCGTATTGAACGCCTTGTAAAAAATGTATTTATGAAAGTTGGAGATCTTCCTTTAAACCAGAAATAAAAATGTGGGTTACGGTTATCCATCGCCTGTCTAAGTAATTAACTGTCATAATCGATTTGTCTTATTATATTCTTGATCAGGCGAAGGGATATATTCCTCCCACATCTTATTCTCAGGGAAAAGTCTTTAAAAGGAGATTTTACAGCTAGGTACATGAATTCGCTCTAGGTTGAACACAAAAACAGTTTTATTACTTACGCGAGTTTTAATGACGACAAGACAATTTACCGGGCCATGGGAAGAATAGCTCCCGCACAGTTAAACTCTAATAAGGGCCATGGGATAATGTCAACCCACATCCTAATTTTGCTCATACACAAAAATGCATGAATATTTAGCAATGTTTAAGATTACATTACCTTTCAACACTCAAAATCTATAAAATATCAAAAAATTGTTCGAACTATGTACTTCTGTTTCATAGAAATTAAGGAAAGTGTTCCAATTTCTCCGTAGTTTACTGAAATTAAAGTTCAAGTGAATCTATGCGCGGCTGCCAAAGATATACCTATTACGCGATTTAGAAGCGTGTTGTGAATGAAAGATAATAAAATACTATTTTCAGGGATCGACAAAAATATTTTGTAGGAGGTTTGGAGTTAAAACCTGACTACGGTAACCGATATAAGATGTGGAGGAATATATCCCTTCGCCTGGTAAAGGGTTAACCAGCTGCTTCTTCACTTCAATGTAAACAACCTACTACACAGTCAGCAATTCGGTTTCACAAAAGGCCGTTCGACAACAGAAGTCTCATGAAGTACATTTATGATGCATGGGAAAATCCGCAAGATGCAATAGGAATATTTTGCGACCTCTCCAAGGCCTTCGAAAACGTGGAGCACGAGACGCTTATCCGCGAACTTCAGCACTATGGACTTTCCGCTAAAGCACTAAACCTAAAGTGCGCAAGGGATTCTAGTTAAAATGTTGAAGTTAAGTCTTGTTTGGTTTCAATCAGATGAAAGGTTGCAATAAAAATGTTTTGATAATGTTACACGTGCCAGTTTTTTTGTATTTGGAACAAGGACCATATATACTATACATAGTAATAATATCAAAATCACGAGCAGGGCTACAAGTAACTGTATCTCTGCTACATCTAAAAATCGAATTATTAAGTAATTGTTTATAGTTCATTGATAACGAAGTAAAGTTATGCATGACCCAACCATCCTGTGGAAGCATGTCGTTAACGAAGCCTGTTTTACATACAGCGCCATCTAGGTGGAAGTTATGCAAAGTATACATAAAACAACAAAATCGAGTATTGAGATATTATAATCCATACTTTAACTATCCTAAAAATAAATTAACTATATTATATAACTATCCATACTTAATTATTAATATCTATATATATACAAGAAGAAACTGACTGACTGACTTATAGATCAACGCACAGCCCAAACGGCCTGGGCCTAGAAACTTGAAATTTGATACAGGGGTTATTTTTATGATGTAAGTGAGCACTAAAAAAGGATTTTTAGAAATTCACCCCCAAGGGGGTGAAATAGGGGGGTGAAGTTTATATTTATACGCTATTTCGTCAAATTATACTGTCATTGCGAATCAGCGTCCCCTTAACTTCGAGGTCCGCGCGTATGAAACCGCGGACCACGAGGTCAAGACAAATCTGCCCGCGTTTCTTCGCTCGCTGGTGTTTTAGAGAGATTCTTGTAGGGTGCGTTCTTCCGCTGCCACTATCTTGTCAGATTATGATGGTAATGCGAATCAGCTTCCTTTTAACCTCGAGGCCCGCGCGTCAAACACCGCAGACCACGAGGTTAAAACAAATCTGACCGCGTCTCTTCCCTCTTCTTTTCAGCTGCTGTTTCCATGTCAGACTATGTTGATAATGCAAATCAGCTTCCCTTTGATCTCGTGGCCCGCGCGTCAGTCACCGCAGGACACGAGGTCAAGGGAAATCTGACCGCGTTTCTTCACGATGATCTTCTGCTGCCACTGTTTTGTCAGATTATTTACATGATAATGCCCAGGATAGGAAAGAGTGGCGGAGGAAAGGGGAAGGCTTTGCCCAGCAGTGGAACATAATACAGGCTACATAAAAAAAATCGAATCAGCTCCCTTTTAACCTCGAGGCCCGCGCGTGAAACACCGCAGACCACGAGGTTAAAACAAATCTGACCGCGTCTCTTCACTCTTCTTTTCAGCTGCTTTTTCCGTATCAGATTATGTTGATAATGCGAATCAGCTTCCCTTTGATCTCGAGGCCCGCGCGTCAGTCACCGCAGGACACGAGGTCAAGGGAAATCTGACCGCGTTTCTTCACGTTGATCTTCTGCTGCCACTGTTTTGTCAGATTATTTACATGATAATGCCCAGGATAGGAAAGAGTGGCGGAAGAAAGGGGAAGGCTTTGCCCAGCAGTGGGCATAATACAGGCTACATAAAAAAAATCGAATCAGCGCCCTTTTAACCTCGAGGCCCGCGCGTCAAACACCGCAGACCACGAGGTTAAAACAAATCTGACCGCGTCTCTTCCCTCTTCTTTCAGCTGCTTTCCCGTATCATATTATGTTGATAATGCGAATCAGCTTCCCTTTGATCTCGAGGCCCGCGCGTCAGTCACCGCAGGACACGAGGTCAAGGGAAATCTGACCGCGTTTCTTCACGATGATCTTCTGCTGCCACTGTTTTGTCAGATTATTTACATGATAATGCCCAGGATAGGGAGGAGTGGCGGAGGAAAGGGGAAGGCTTTGCCCGGCAGTGGGACATAATACAGGCTACATAAAAAAATGCGAATTAGCTTCCTTTTAACCTCGAGGCCCGCGCGTTAACCACCACAGGCCACAAGGTTAAAACAAATCTGGCCACGTCTCGTCACGCTTCTCTTTTCTTGTCAGATTATGTTGGTAGTGCGATTCAGCGTCCTTTTAACCTCGAGGCCCGCGCGTCAAACACCGCAGACCACGAGGTTAAAACAAATCTGACCGCGTCTCTTCACGCTTATCTTCTGCTGCCATTGTTTTGTGAGATTATTTTGAAGATAATGCGAATTAGCTTCCTTTTAACCTCGAGGCCCGCGCGTCAGCCACCGCAGGCCACGAGGTTAAAACAAATCTGACCGCGTCTCTTCGCGCTTCTTTTCAGCTGTATCCTTTTCAGATAATGTTGATAATGCGAATCAGCTTCCTTTTAATCTCGAGGCCCGCGCGTCAGTCACCGCCGGCCACGAGGTTAAAACAAATCTGACCGCGTCTCTTCACGCTTCTTTTCAGTTGTGTATCCTTTTCAGATTATGTTGATAATGCGAATTAGCTTCCCTTGATCTCGAAGCCCGCGCGTCAGTCACCGCAGGCCACGATCAAGGGAAATCTGACCGCTTATATCTTCCTTGTGTTTCATCTTGCTTTCCTTTTCTTACCTATAATCCACACATAAAGAAGGAGTACTATATTAATTAAATTAGTAATGGTACTCGCGTGAGACAAAAAAAAAACGGCCTGGGCTTCCCGAACGCCAAAACTAAAATGGCTGACTTAGCAAAAGCATTGCGAAAGGCCGTATCGGCTGCCATTTCATTCTTATGTTATTAAATAATTTATATTTGTCTATGATAATGATAATGCTTATTTATGACGTAATGTCATAATGACAAAGTTCTACAGCGGCTTAAGACTAAAAATGTACAATGTAATGTTAGAATGTAGAGTCGATAAAATAGCATTCGTTTTTAATCGCTTGAATAAGGAATTCTAATTTCTACAACGACGTTGTTTTAACTTTGTCCAATTTATTCTTTGTTAACATAAAATACTTGGATGAATATGCAAAAAAAACACAAATTAAATAAAATATCCACGTGAAGGTTTTTTAGAAAGTAAGGTTATGATTATCTGACACAAAAAACAGGAATACGATTTTTAGTTTCAATGGAAAATTACCACATGCCTACGTTTTGTGAAATCTACAAAAGATCGAAAAATAAAGATTGCTTGGTTAAAAAACATTTTATCTAGAATGACACAAAATATAACACAACACAACTTTTATTTATGTAACCTTTTTGTTTTTCCTTTTTGTACAATAAAGAGTATAAACAAACAAACAAACAAACAATATAAGACGTTCATTTAATACAAAAGACATTATCATTCGTACTTTACAGATTACCTTGTTCCATTGTCTCTACCTCTTGCAAGGTCAAAGGCGCCGGCCGAACAAAACTCACGTTAGTACCTATAGCTACTAGATTTAGTAATTAATGAAATTCAATATGATTATTAAAGTATCACTACAGACAATTCTAATAATACTTCGGTATAAAAACATTTGTAAAACAAAGTAATGTGCACTTAAACAGTTCTTCAATGTAATGCGACGCGACGCCAAATCAAGTCAAGCCAAGCAGATGTCAGTGCCCCGTCCCCGACTCCCCGTCTCCCCCAATCTCCCCTCGCGCACCTCGCCCTCATACTTGGCCTGACAAGCAAAAATCTATACAATTTTACGCTGGTAACACTCTTTGTCAAAAAAATCTGTTTGGCATTTGATACCTAATACAGAAAGAAAGAAAGAAAGAAAGAAAGAAAGAAAAGTTCATTTGTTTAGTTTATTTGTTTGTTTAGTTTTTCGCGCGCGCGATGCGATAGAAAATACGTAGGCGTGCGGGGAGGGAAAAGGACATAGGATATGGTGGTTATACTGACTGCCAACCTAAGCAACTTTTTGGAAGTAATAAAATTTGCACGAAAGCAAAAGACGCATTAAAGCGCGCGAAAATTCAAACGTACTTATTTGGCGTTACCTATTAGTATTTATTAGATAATGGACAATTCCGATTTAACAGGATTCGCGCTGTCATCGTTCATCCACCATTACCTCTCATATTTCGTTTTCTAGAATTTTTTTACCGTACAACGGCAAAACCCACAAGACACTGGCAAAATTGTCCTCCAATGGACAGAGCCATATTTTTCTAAAAAACCAACCAACCTAGTATTTATTAACCGACTTCAAAAAAGGAGGAGGTTCTATGTTCCAATGTTTGTATTTTTTTTATGTATGTTCGCCGATTACTCAGTCAATTGTGGACCGATTTTCAAAATTATTTTTTTATTCGAAAGGGTACTCTTCTGAGGTGGTCCCATTTTCACCAAGTTAAGAACTGATGATGGAATCCTAGGGAAATCAAGGGTAAACCTCAAATTTCATAGATACACCAATGGCGATTTTGGCATTTTTAGCATTGAAATAAGCATTTACATTCAGAAAGTATCATTTGGTAAACTGGACCTGATGAAGAAGACCGTAGATGACCAATGGAACTCGTCAAAGCTAAGTAATGCTCGCTCGTCTATAAACGATCATGATTAATATACCTAGATAAGCGACTAAGAAGGAGCTTTAAGTTAATGATTCTTTCGAACTGATCTGATGCTGAAGCCGTGTTTGGGCTTAATGGAATCGTTGTGAGATGTTCTTTGTCTACGAATCACTAAAAAGTGAGAAATAAAGAAAATATTTAACAAAAAAGTAAAACCGACTCCAAAAAACTAAAAAAATAACGGAAAATGGAACCGACTACAAAACCCTTGAAAATATTTTTCTAGGTACCTACTAGCTCGAAGTCCTGTGGGTAGTATCGGAGGCCTGTGGGCAGTGGGACGTATATAGGCTGAGATGATGAAGACAAATACCTAGTTAAAATACCTACTAAAGTAAAGTGAAGAATCTGAGGTCTATTGGTCCCACGAAGAGAAGACGAGTTGGTATTGTAAATAGCTAGGAGGTAAAACCAAGTTTTATTCACGTTCCATAACTTATTGAAATGTCTTCTGCTAGGATTAGAGACATTGTGGTGCGGGTGTTTTTTATGCAACGCTTATTAAATTCGCGACGCAATTTTTGGAAATTCCTACGGAAGTTTTTGGGGCATCTGGGAATTTTTGACGTCTGGAATAACATACAAAATGCGAAAGTTTGTTGTGTGTGCGTTTGTTGCGGGCGCATATCTGGAAGGCTACGCCGAAATTCGAAAATCGAAGTTCATATCGTGGCTGTAATGTTTTGTTTGTACACCTGAAAAGGTGTAGAGAATTGGTGTATCTAATTTATGAAATTGTTATCTGTACCAAAAATGTAACCCAGGCCTCACAAACAATAAAAGAATTTGAATTTGCCGTCCCTCTCACTCGTATTATACCTACTCGTAGTACATTGTGTATTAAGGCGATTACTAACGAGGGTCTATTAGAAGTCCGACGCCGGAGTATTTTCATCATATTGGGAGGAAAAAAAATGCAAAAAATATATATTGTGTCTAAACAATGAGGGCTATCGTTTTTTGTCTCACTAGATGGCGCACTGTTGCGTGAGGTTTTTAAGTATGGCTTTCAAAGTCTGTTATTACGGGCGTGAAAACAAAGTTTAGATTAAAATCATATTTAATACACCTTAAAACCGTACCATAAAAATATCGAGCATGCCACAGTGTTGCATAGTCCCCGTTTTGTTCGGAAAAAAGGGAGGACAAAGGTTTCCGAAAGACAAAACTGTCTCAAAATACAGACATTCATTGCCCGGAACGCATATTTGCCATAATTAATTTCAGATATTGCAGAATATTCACAAAATTATTCTAATTATAAATAAACCCGCGTAGCTCACCCAAAAACTATGAGATTTGACATTTCGGAGACCTCACGCTACACTAGCGCCTCTAGTGGCGAATTCATACGCGATAGCCCTCATTAACAGCTCGGCAAAAGAAAGACGCAAAGAAAACAACTGAATAAAATTGTCTACCCGCCAATACAGGGGGCTACGAGTACAACATAATTCGAAAATCGAAGTTTATATCGTACCGTCCCTCTCACTCTCGTATTAAATAATATTTGCGTCAGCAAAACGCTCTGGCAAAACGATACGAACTTCTATTTTCGAACCGCGTAGTGTAGCCCTCCTGATTGTCACTTTTTTAGGGTCGTCTACATAGATAATGCTAAGCTAATGAGGGCTATCGCGTATGAATTCGCCGCTAGAGGCGCTAGTGTAGCGTGAGGTCTCCGAAATGTCAAATCTCATAGTTTTTGGGTGAGCTACGCGGGTTTATTTATAATTTGAATAATTTTGTAAATATTTTGCAATATCTGAAATTAATTATGGCAAATATGCGTTCCGGGGCAATGAATGTCTGTGTTTTGAGACAGTTTTGTCTTTCGGAAACCTTTGTCCTCCCTTTTTTCCGAACAAAACGGGGACTATGCAACACTGTGGCATGCTCGATATTTTTATGGTACGGTTTTGAGGTGTATTAAATATGATTTTAATCTAAACTTTGTTTTCACGCCCGTAATAACAGACTTTGAAAGCCATACTTAAAAACCTCACGCTACAGTGCGCCATCTAGTGAGACAAAAAACGATAGCCCTCATTATTCCAACATGTTAAAAAAATATTTACTAAAACTATTGCAAAACAATTTGACATAAATTTAAAATATAAAAATAACGAAATTTTATGATGCGTGGAAAAATTTTATGGTGTAATATTGGGTGATAGCTAAGTTTTAAAGATGTAAATAAAACATTGGCTGACTTAAAACCTCTTTAGTCTGAAATGACGTACCTACTTACTTTTTAAAACTAAAGTCATAACTCCCTTGAGAAGAAAAACTATACGAAAATCCATAACTCCCCGGGACATTGAGGCTATTGTCCTCAAGTATACAGGCATGGAATAACATCATTGACGAGCAAGTGTGATGAAATAGTTATTTGTGTCACAAGGGAGCAAAATGGTGTATTTACGGCGAGGGCGTACATTGAATCCAGAATGTAGCGAAGGATTCTACAATAGAATCCTGAGCGTAATGAGGGATTCAAGTGTTAACGCCCAAGATGAAAATAATTTTGCTCCCGAGTGGCTCATACAACTTTTCACACCGAGCATTAAGGAACTTGAAAAAAAATATGTAAATATTATAAAAGAACAACCATCATAAGAAAATGGCGTGGCTTTACAATTATCTACTTCAAAAAATATCATTTGCAATAAAACACTTAGAAAAGCCTTGAACAGAAAAGTTGCACTTTGCTCCCTCTCGTCAGGGAGGAAAAGTTACTTTTCTGAAGGAGAGGTGTGAAAAATAATATAAGCACCAGCGGGACGGTACGATACGAACTTCGACCGTCGACTTATTAAACTTTAGATAAATTAATTTTCGATATTGAGATACGTCCCCTTTGTTAATCCTGGATTTTGATGAAATTTGGCGTATAGACTTTGATATCTGGACGTCTGTAATAAAACGCAGGTCGTAGGCTACTTTTTATCTCGATATTCCGACGGGATTGAAATGAAATGTGTCACATGTGAAGGGTCCACGGAAAGAACATGCCTAGTCACCTTTTTTTAAAATTGAGATTTTAATGTAGAGTTCACAAAGTACTATGACTTACCACTGAATTAAATAATCTGAAAACAATATAAAATCTTTTTTTTATGTTTTAAATAAATGGTAACCATAGTTGTTCGTGATGACTAACTTTCAAACCGCTATAACTCAAAAAGTTGCTTAGGTGACTAGACACGTTCTTTCCGTGGACCCTTCATGTATACCTGCCAATTTATAATTCCATCCATGTCTGTATGTGATATGAAATAAATAAATGAAATGAAAATCTCGAAAGTTTATCTAGCACATAACACATTAAATTAAAATTACTTAAATTAGACATTAAATTTGATGCTAGTGTCTTATATGCAATGTGAATAGTCCACGATCTAATTTTTGAAAATTCCTGCGAGAATTTAGTAAAATCCCGGAATTCCGTTTTTAATTGTGCGAAGCCGTGGGTAAAATTTATAGTAAACAAATGAAAGAGCAAGCAACAATACGTACTCTTATTTAATTGTACTTATTTACAATAACCCTATTTACTCTTCAGTAATTTCGGGAAGATCCCTATCAGATTCCTGATTGAAATAACTTTCCGGAATAACGTAATTTTCCGGCGGCCGCATCGGACCAAACACTCTCTTTACTTCTTTTTTCGCTTCTGTCACTTCGGTTTCCGTTGCATCTGTGGCTGTTTTGTCTATGGGTTGTTCTGTGTTATCTGTGGATGGTTCTGTGTCTATGGCCATATTGTTTTCTGGTTTGTCTATGGTCCGCTCTGTTTTCTGCTCAGGTTCCTCGTCCGAGTCCATTTCTTCTACGAATTCTTTTTCCTCTTGCGTCTGGGGCTTGGGCTTTGGTTTCTTGTCTTCTTTTAAGCGTATTCTGAAAACAAAGTAATTGACAATTTTTTTTTTGTAAAGCTTTGATTTTGGGATTGAGTCGCCTTAAGGGCGCACCGAGCTGTGGATGCATTTGCACTCCCGTGGCGTAAAAGAAAATAAATAGAACTAGGCTAAGCTCTCATCCCAACCTATATACGTTCAGTCAACGTCATAAATAAATGATAATTCCTGTACCTTGTCGCTTTCAGTCGTTACACAATTTCGTATGGCTTTTCAAACATATGACGTTAAAGTGACAAGGTACAAAAGTGATCACTTATTTATGACGTTGACTGTCCCACTGCTGGGCACAGGCTTCCTCTCAGAATGAGAGGGCTTGGGCCGTAGTTCCCACGCGGGCCCAGTGCGGATTGGGAACTTCACACACACCATTGAATTGCTTCGCAAATTTGTGCAGGTATCCTCACGATGTTTTCCTTCACCGCTAAGCTCGTGGTGAATTTCAAATGTAATTCCGCACATGAATTTCGAAAAACTCAGAGGAGCGAGCCGGGGTTTGAACCCACGATTCTTTGCTCGAGAGGCCATAGGTGAAACCACTCAGCCACCACGGCCAGACCAAGATCTATACAGAATGAAACTTATAAATGCACCTATATGTCAAAACATTTATGGCAAAAAGATCTGGTCCTACATCCTTCCTCAAATACTAACAGCCTTATTCATAAAAAGTTAGAGCCTCCTTGAAGGCTCCTTGAAGGCCCGATGCTAAAAACATGATTCATAAACGTCTGTTAGCGCTAATCAGTCGATCAAGGCTCTGCTAAAGTTAGAGGACCGTAGACCTTCCTTTATCTCCCTGCTAAGTCACAAAATGGCCGCCACAAGTTTGAACAGCTGACTTTGACAAGAGCAAAAAACCATACCGAAGATATTTATAGTGAAGGCAGGGCTACGCAAAGATTAAAAAAAAAATGGAAAATTTATTTTCAGGAATTTGTATTTAAAAATCCTCTAAATTAGCAACAATAAATTAACAATAAATATGAAAAAAAAATAGGATGATTAACATAATTATGGTTTTTTACACAAAAATATAAACATGCGGATCGGAAATGGCGGGAAAACAAACATCTCGCTTTTTATTTTTTTTCCTGCTAATTTGCTGTCACTGCTGTAATTTTTTTTTTTTAATTATCGATTAGGCCATTTTTTGTCTTTGATTTGTCAAGGTGGCCAACATAACGCGTCTAATCCGTCTATCAGCAGCTCAACAACTAGCAGACTGCTAGCAAGTGTTTATGAATCATACTTCTTGACAACCGTCTATTAAGCTTAATCAGTCTGCTAAGTAACAGACCGATCAAACCTCAATTAAGGTTTTTTTTATGAATAAGGCTGTTAATGATTTCCCGGGGCTACAATTGATAAAATAACTAGCAACCCTAAGAACAAAAAACATAATTAAGAATTTACTTATTAAGGGCAACTCATAGCCTAGCAGCTAAAATCTTTAAAAATAAAGATTGGCTAGGAATATCATGTACTAATCGTAAAATTGTTATGAAATAAAGTTATATATTTTTTTTTTTACCTCCCTATATGCTGATGTAATGCACTCTTCTGAAATAATCCTACCAGAGATGTCATCATGATGAAAAGTAGCTCAATGCGAGTACAATCGAACCTTGCCTTTAACCCAAGTCAGAGGCACTTTATAATGTTTTTTTTTTTATTCGACAGGATGGCAAACGAGCAAGAAGGTCCCCTGATGGTAAGAGATCACCACCGCCCATAAACATCTGCAACACCAGGGGTATTGCAGATGCGTTGCCAAAGTCAAGTCAAAGTCAATTTAGGCTATCACAAGCACTTATGAATGTCAAAAAAATCTACCACCGGTTCGAAAAAACCTTTGTTGAGAAGAATCCGGCAAGAAACTCAACGAGGTATATATTTTTTTTAAACAGATTTACAATATTATTAAATGATATGTATACATCACAAGTATTTAACACAACTTTATTTTTAACACAGTAGGTTCGCTATTTGAAGGGATCGCTAATGCGGATCGGAATTATTTCAAAATATACCTGTCCATGATATAATCATTAACTTTAAGTATAATACGCTTTAGATATTAACGTCTTCTTGACGATAGATCTGAATTTTGTATCTATTTCATTTATAATATGTTTTGGAATTTTATTATAAAAACGTATGCCCAGAAACGACTTTTTGGTTTTAGCCAGTCTGTAAGATGGAACTTTAAGCTTCCCTGTGTTTCTAGTAGCCTTGGCTTTATCGACGTTAGTGGGAAATTACATATGTACTTCCTAACATACATGATTATTTCAAAAACATAAAGCGACGGCAGGGTTAGGATACCTGTTGAAGTTAATTAAATAAGAAAACTGGTTTTGAAACAATAAAGAAAAGATTTTATTCTTTCACAACGTAAATTCTGTATGACATAAAGATTGTAACAAAAGCTAAGCGACCGGAAACGGAAACTTCAGTCGAACATAGAGATGTCGACCTCTGACACAAAACTACAAACAAGCAAAGAGTATTTGCATTGCTATATATTATTCTAACACCCCTTCTCAATGCAAATACATTTTAAAACAAATAACAACAAAAATCTAACAATTTTACACTAATTAGTAGTAGTGCTCATAATACCACACTTATCTAAATGCTTAGAGACCAATTCTCTGCTTAAAGACTTTGTTAACATGTCTGC
Organism: Choristoneura fumiferana; assembly: GCF_025370935.1. Lineage (NCBI taxonomy): Eukaryota > Metazoa > Arthropoda > Insecta > Lepidoptera > Tortricidae > Choristoneura > Choristoneura fumiferana. The sequence goes on along the minus strand of NC_133499.1, from coordinate 1,300,710 downwards.
CGGTTGGTCATTAGTGCCAACATAATTAACACAAATTTTATTCCCCTTAATCAGCTCTTTCACAAAATGATATCGAATATCCACATGTTTCAAACGCTTTATGGTGTCTGTCTTAGCATTTATTATAGCTGATTGGTTGTCACACAGTATATTGACTGGACAAACTTTTTCACAATTAAAATAACTTAATAAATTTATAAGCCAACATGCATCACTAGCAGCCATGCTTAATGACACATATTCTGATTCTGTAGAAGACAGACTTACAGAAGCTTGCTTCTTAGAGCACCACAAAACTAAACAGTTTGACAACATAAACATATAGCCTGAGGTGGACTTCCTGTCCTTGAGATCACCTCCCAGTCTGCATCACAATACCCTTGCAAAACAATATCATCACATTTATAAACTAATTTGTAATTCAAACTGTGCTTTACATACCGTAACACCCTTTTTAACGCAGATAGCAACTCATGATTTGCACATGTTTGGTATCTACTTAACATGGATACTGGAAAACATAAATCAGGTCTAGTACCTGATGCAGCATACATTAAAGACCCTATCATCTGCCTGCATAACTTCTCAATATTTTATCTATAGAGCAGTACTATTTGTAAATATTTTTGCATTAAAGTTAGGATCCATAGGAGTTAACATGTCCTTGCAATTCTCCATATCAAACCGTTTGAGAACATTTTCCAAGTAAACTTGTTGATCTAGTTCAGTAACTCTAGTTTCTAAATTTTGCTTTACACGAATGCCTAGAAAGTTTGAAATCAGTCCCATATCCTTCATTTCAAAGTCGTTACTCAATATTCCTTTAAATTTTGAAACTTCTTTCTCATTTGTACCAAAAATCAAAATATCGTCAACATAGAGTAAAACATACATTTTATCTTTGTCATTACACCTTTTAAATAAACATGAATCACAGTTTGACCTTATAAAGCCCTCTCTAGTCATAACAGAATTGAATTTAGTGTTCCAACACTTTGGTGAACTCTTTAATCCATATAAAGATTTTTTTAACTTAACAATGTTGTTCTCCCCAGAATAAGCCCCTTCTGGCAATCTAATATACACATCTCTATCAATATCTCCATACAAAAAGGCCCCAGTAACGTCCATTTGATAAATGGGTAAATTCAATTTAGTTGCTATAGCTACAAAGACTCTAAAAGTTGATAATTTTGCCACAGGAGCATAAATTTCACCCAAATCAAAATCACTATTCTGCTCAAACCCTCTAGCAACTAGCCTGGCTTTATATTTAATATTGTTACCATTGCCTTTTAATTTAAATACCCACTTGCTACTAATAACTTCCTCACTTACCGGTGCACTACAGAAGTCCCACGTGTTATTGTCTTTTAAGGTCTGCAGTTCTCTATTAATCGCCTCACACCACTTACTTGCCCCTTCACCTTCAGCCTCTGTCACTGTTTCAGACATATCATGTACTGGTTGGCTATTCAAGTCCAAGGTGACAGTTGCTTCACTTACTGTCTCACTCTCTTCATTTCCCTCTTGAGTTAAGAAAACTATATCTCTTTTTGTATCAACACAATTCTTCTCTGGGTAGTATATTCTGTACCCTTTGACATTTTCACCATATCCAACCATCATTCCTTTTTCACCCTTCTGGTCCCACTTTCTTCTCTTCTCCTTCGGAATGTGAACATACACTGGTGAACCAAATGCCTTTAGCTGATGTATGTCAAAAGTTTTATTAGTCCATATTTCATATGGCGATTTTCCCTCTTTGCCTTTCCCTGTTCTGTTCAAGACAAATGCAGCAGTATTGACTGCTTCAGCCCACAATTTCTTGGGTAAATTCTTAGCATGTAGCATTGTCCTAGCTGCTTCGACAAGCGTTCTGTTTTCGCGTTCCGATTTTCCGTTCTGTTCTGGTGAATATATAACGGTGGTTTGATGTACTATCCCCCTTCTCGAGCATAGTTCCATCATTTCTTTGTTTATAAACTCTGATCCATTATCAGTTCTAAAAGTTTTCACACTGTTTCCGGTAACATTTTCTGACTTGTTAAAGAAATCCTCCAAACAGCTCTTTATTTCGTGTTTAGCTTTCACAAAATACACGGTTCTGAAGTTCGAATAGTCATCCTTCAGTACGACAAAATATCTCGACCCGCCGATCGATTCTTCCTCCATGGGCCCACACGTGTCCCCATGTATTATTTCGCACGTCTTGGTGCTTACAGTTTCACTCTTCTTAAACGGTAATCTGTGTATTTTTCCCTTTAAACAACTTTCACATTGAGACGCGGTTTGTTTTGTTTCAATGTTATTTTTCTCCAACACTTTCCTGACGTAATCGAAGTTTTGGTGCGCTAATTTTTCATGCCACTCATACAAATCGTTCTTTACTACTTTTGCAACACTCGCAGCTTCACATTTATATCGAAAAACCATATAATAAGAGTTTTCAACTCTATTTGCGATCGCACAAACAACGCCATTTTTCAAAAATTTGCACGAATTGTCATCTGTCACAATGACATATCCGCGGTCAGCCGCGCGATTCACAGACAATAAGTTTGTTTTTAAATCGGGAACGAACAAGACGTTGTCAATCGTCGTGTCAATCCATTCACTCCCATTGCTGACTTGCACTGACATCTGTCCACGTCCCAAAACACTAATCACGGCGCCATTTCCAACTACTACGGATTTTTGCGAGGCACTTGTAAATGATGAAAATAACGATCTGTCACAACACATATGTTCGCTGGCCCCCGAGTCTACGAGCCACTTCGTATGACAATGTTCCTCACACGAATTAGATACCACAAATGCATTATTTTTATTATCTTCTTTATTTTTCTTGAAACGACACTGCGACTTATTATGTCCAATTTTACTGCAATAATAGCACCTATTATCTGAACTTGATGTACTCGGACGATTGTTATTATTATTTGACCTGCTGTCACGATAGTTCGAAGTATTGCTTCTACACTCGTTCGCATAATGTCCGAATTTATTACACTTAAAACACTTAATGTTCCGTTTGTCTACTATTTTCTTCGCAACAAATGCTGCGGACGACTGCGATGGTCCGCCTTTCTCTTTCAATCTCTCTTCCTCCACTAAAAGTCTTGCCACGAGATTGTCATAAGTTTGTTTCTCGTCCGGAGCAGACTCCCAAGCTGACACAAAGTGCTTGTATTCTTCCGGAAGCGACATTAGTACTTTCGTGATTGTGAATTTATCGGAGATTTCTTCTCCCAGCTGCTTTAACTGGTTTTGCATTTCGTGAACTCTTGATAAAAAATACTGACATTTCAACCCCTTCTTCATATTTATATTGAAAGAATCTTTGCTGTGCAATATGAATACTCGTCTCAGACTTCTGTTCATAGACGCTTAAAAGCTTTTTCCACATTTCAGCTGACGTTCTGCATGATATCAGATGCACCATGACATCTTCTGACATTCTTGTCACCATTAATGTCTGAGCCTTAGCGTCGTTAGCCTCCCAAATGGGTCTTGCCACTTTATCTTCGGGTATTAAAGTTCGTCCCTCTACGATGTCCAACCATCCCTGACCTCTCAGTAGTACTGTAGTTTGAAATTTCCAGATATTCCAGTTCCTGTTTCCTTCCAGTTTCATTACGTTGTTCGTATTTACTTCCATCTTCCTTTCCTGCCTTGCCAACCGCAAGTATTACCTTCTCGACGAAAATTTGTAATGGCCGCTCGCCGGCAAACCTAACCCACTCTCCGCCGATATTCAAAATGGTCGATGTTATTTGCTCACCACATCTCTTAACTTAAATAACAGGCTGGCGTCTCTGGGCCCATAACCTGAAGTTAATTAAATAAGAAAACTGGTTTTGAAACAATAAAGAAAAGATTTTATTCTTGCACAACGTAAATTCTGTATGACATAAAGATTGTAACAAAAGCTAAGCGACCGGAAACGGAAACTTCAGTCGAACATAGAGATGCCGACCTCTGACACAAAACTACAAACAAGCAAAGAGTATTTGCATTGCTATATATTATTCTAACAACCGTATCCTTAAAAAAGGTAATCTTAAAGGTCTCAAATATAAAATTGCTCTAAACACCTAGAGGCATTGCATTCAGTGCGTTTGCCAACCAGAGGCCTAAGATGGGATACCTCAAGTGCCAGTAATTACAAACCGCTGTTTACTCTCCACGCCGAAACACAACAGGCAAGCACTGCTGCTTCACGGCAAGGATTAGCGAGCAAGATGGTGGTAGCAATCCGAGCGGACCTTGCACAAGGTCCTACACCTTAAAAAATTGTTGTTGAAGTAGTCTCCCGTTTCCCGTAGACGACAGAGTTGGCCACCCGGAGCCGGGGCTGCGGCGGCGGCGGCGCGGCGGGCCGCGCCGCTGGCCGCGCCAGGTCGGCCAGCCGCCGCCGGCGCAGACAGCTCCGCTGCAGCTTGCTTATGCTCATCTGGAAAATTCAAAAAATTCAATGAACTAAAATAATTTCCTTGCTCACCCGCGACCTTACGATAGCTAAGCTTATGCAAAAATATGCGTGTTCATGCAGTTCCTCCACCTCCACACTGTAAGAACACACACAAATCACACAAACCCATCTATCACCACCACCACACTACACTGACGCGTTTCGAACTCAACCAGAGCTCATCTTCAGAGTGACACAACCATACACCATGCTACCAGTTGTTAGACTAACGAACCACAACCACCGTTTTAACTTGTCACTGTACTCCCCAAGTACCCACATACGTTTTATGAAACAAAACAAAACTACCCAAATTATTGATAAATTTTTTTTAACCGTCCTTCAAAACTACCTTGATTTAATTTAAAAAAAAAAATATTAAAAATTTATTAATAATTTGTGGGTAGTTTTGTTTTGTTTCTTAAGGTCGCGGGTGAGCAAGAAAATTATTTTAGTTCATTGATATGGACCTCCAAGAAGTAACGCCTGATTCAATAATTATTTTTCAAAAATTCAAATCAAATTCAAATGATTTATTCAGTAAATAGGCCGCAATGGGCACTTCTACATGTCATTTTTTAAACTACCAGCGCTTTCGGAAAGACCATCATTGCCAAGAAGAATGCGCCGCAGAAACTTGGCAGAAAGTCATTTTTTCAACATAAATAATTACAAATAAAATACTTAAAAACTACAGTATACAATTAAATAAAAAAAATACAAAATAAAATAATAATAATACAGGGATGTATGGGGTCCCTTAGTTACAAAACTAAACACTAACTATTATCGACGTTCAGTGGAAGTGTAGACTGCTTCCACCGTCATAAATTAAAAAAAAAAAAAAAAAACAAAATCTGAAATTTACATTTCAGGTCAAGTAACCATTATACTTTTGGATTCCGAAGGCAAGCTCACGTCTGCCGCCCCCAAAGTTAGTTAGGTTAGAAACAGTGGTTACCATTACCACAGAATATCGAAGAGCCAGTTCTCACTTGTCGCGTGTCGAATCCGTTTCGTGTCGGATGTAAGTCATTTACGCCGTATGCACTGCTTAAGCCGGTGTTGCCATACAATTTAATATTTTTTTTTATTTTAAGTTAGATTTTAGATAAGGTCCTCACTGAAAATCAGCGCCACGGCTTGCCGTGGCATTATGCTGAGTGGGGACCTATTTAGCGTCATGTGTGTCTTTATTTGTCCTATGTTTGTTTTTTATGGCGTTAAATAAATGTCTTTTTTTCTTTCTTTCTTTCTTTATTTCTATAGAAAATCGTGAACATGGGCGTACGCAGGGGGGGGGGCAGGGGAGGGCAGCTGCAAATAACGGTGTTAAATACTCGTGCTGCGTCATCGGTGTGTGTGAAGGTACCTTTGCAGAGCGATGTTGTTAGTGTTGTGTGCTACCCTACATTTGACAGTTGGGCCAATCAACTATTTTACCGACACTTTGGGCGTCTCCCGCGTTACCAAAATTGTCTCTGGCGTTACCAAAAAATCGTACTTCCAACAAGATAACTTACGGTTTAATAGGTTGATCTTACGTAGGATGGCATGTATTCATGTACACCATCTGATCTATTAAATTACAGAAAAAACATGTTTAATTACAAAAATCTGCAATTGTTTGAAAAATGTTGCGGACAGATTAGTGTCGGTAACAAAGTTTGATTGACCCAGTTATAATGAAAATGACGATGAAAATGCGGGTACGTGTGTGTGCCGGTGTCATGATTGTTTTTTTTTAGTGTTTTTGTATTTTTTATTTCAACTCCAAATTTGTTACTTTTACGGGTATCCCAGTGGGCAGTGGTGTAGGGGTTATAGCACGCAGCACGGATTGCTGAGGACCTGGGTTCGATTCCCAGTGCTGGTCTCTTTTTCTGGTTTTTCTGTGCATCCGTGTCTCAGTTTGTAGATACCCGTAAAAGTAACAAATTTGGAGTTGAAATAAAAAATACAAAAAGACCCCAAAAAAACAATCATACTTAATTTGATTGCTTAGTAGCGACATCTCTTGTCTGGGTGAGCGGTTAGTTCCAAAAGAATGTGACGTCTCTCAACGAAACATAGATGTCGCTAGTGCTGCTGCTTAAGTAGCATAGTAGAAATAAGCAACCTGAGATATGTACCTATGCATAGGAAAAATTCGTGTCTAGATTCCTGTCCAGCAGTGGTGTAGGGGTTATAGCATGCAGCACGGAACGCTGAGGACCTGGGTTCGATTCCCAGCGCTGGTCTCTTTTTTTTTCTGTGCATCCATGTCTGAGTTTGTATTTTCGGTGCTTGTGTCAGTTTCGTCGGGTAGTCGCGCGAGCAGAGCGGCGACGTATGTTGCAGCAGCCGCCGAGTCGCGTTGCTCCGAAGACGAAGGGCTACGGCTTAGCCCGAAACATGTCGTGCCAAACTCGGTTTAAGACGTGAGTTATCCGGGTCAATATATTTAATATGAGCGAGTCTCACGGTAGTTTCATGTGTGTTTTCTTTTTTTGCCACGTCAATAATTGAATTATTGGCAAAGGCAATAGGCCTATACAGACGTGCATATTATTCTCTTTTTTCTTTTATTTATATTTTGAGTAGTTAAGGTATATTTTTATGTTGTAAATTACTAGTTTTGTGTATTGTAAAAAAATTGTTTTAGTTGTCGAGTTCACTGCTGTTGTATTCTTTTAACTCTTAAATGGTTCCAACGGAAGACCAGCGTCGGCCGCAAGGTTGACATCATGCTGAGTTGGGACCATTTCGTGATAAAATTTATTTCCCTTTTTTCTTTTTCTTTTATTTGTAAAAAATGTCACGAATAAATGTTTTTCTTTCTTTCTTTCTTTCAAAACCTTTTTCATTTCATTATTTCACATCATCCAATGATACTGCCGGAGACTTACCCTGGTCTTGGATATCTCTGCCTTGTGGGCCATAGTGCCGCCCCGCGGCAGCGCCTGCATGTAGTCTTCGATATCCTCGGGGCTGTTCTTGGCGGCGCGCAGGCGCTCCAAGCATTCCTGCTCTGAGCGCAGCTTGCCTTCAAGCTCTTTGATTTGCTCCAGCTGGAAATGTTAATGGAATCATCTTACTAATGTTATAAACATGTGTGTGTGTGTTTGCAGGTGGTAGGACCTTGTGCAAGGTCCGCCCGGATAGTTACCACTATCTTGCTCGCTAATCCTGCCGTGAAGCAGCAGTGTTTGCACTGTTGTGTTTCAGCGTGGAAAGTAAGACAGCCGGTGAAATTACTGGCACTTGAGGTATCCTACCTTAGGCCTCTAGGTTGGCAACGCATCTGCAATACCCCTGGAGTTGCAGATTTGTATGGGCGGTGGTGATCTCTTACCATCAGGAGACCCACTAGCTCGTTTGCCATCCAGTCAAATAAAAATAAAACAAGTGTTTATGGGAAAGGTAACAGAATGGAATACAAAATTTTTGGACACTTTTTTCACCTATTTAAATCGATAGTACTCCTGATTCAGAGTAGATATAACATAAAAATTTCAAAATCCCAGAAAAAAAGTTTGGGTACAACTTTTAAGAGAATGGTCCGGCTACGTTTTCATCACACTTGCACGTAAAGTGTCGTAACATGCAGGCTACCTTGGTTGCAACCCCCCAAATAAAACCCTCGACCTTAATGTGCTTGTCATGAAACCCGTGGTCGGTAAATGAGTCATTGCCCGTACAGTACAGACTTGACACCTCACACTTCAGTGTACTCGTGACGACGGCCGCTGTAATGTGGTTGAAACGTCGAGGTAAATATTATCCGTATGTTATAGCGTGATAAGCAAGGAGCGGAATTTCTCATAGCAAAAATCAAACGCCAAAGGAATTGAACATAACTTTTATCGACTATCGATAAATATTTCAGCAATTAATAAAACAGTAAATAGTAGGTACTTTTAAAATAGCACTTTTTAAGTGTTACAATTAAAATATAAAGAGCTTGAGCTGCTTTTAATTAACTTTACATTTAAAGAAGTATATTGTTGAAGAATCTTCATTGTAAATAAGTAAGGGATGTTTTTTATCCATTTGTCAATCGTTCTTCTTTTAGGATTAACCATTTTAATAACACGGGAATGACTGAGAAAAACTTAAGCGACATAAATGTCATAATATGTGACGTTGACGCGATTTATTTTATTTTAATATGGAGATGAAAGTCGCTTATCAAAGAGGTCAAATGTTACAGAATAATGTTAATGGCGATAACAAGCGAAGAGTCGATTCGATAACATCGATAACTGGAATAGTCGATAAAACTTATGTTCAATCCCTTTGATGTTTGATTCTTGCTATGAGAAATTCCGCTCCTTGGTGGTAAGTCCCGTTTGTGGTATTTTGACTATAAATTGCCCTGTATACCAATATACCAGTAACTTAATAATATCCCACACCTTTTCTCCCAGTTGGCCAACTTGAAATTGTAAGGGCTGTTTCACCATCCATTGATTAGCGTTACCCGACGGTTAAATGTGATGCCGTCTCCGTTTATTCGAACAAAACAAATAGAGACGGCATCACACCTAACCGTCAGTTAACACTAATCAATGGATGGTGAAACAGTCCCTTAGTTGCGTCAGCACTTAGTGTTACCGACCAGCGTGTCGTATGTGAGCGGCGCGCTGTCCTTTTCTCGCCGGCGGCGGTCCCGCTTGCTCTCGACGGCGCCGGTGCGGTCCAGGAACGTGTCGTCGTCGCTGTCGTCGTCAGCCCACTCGCGCTGCTTGCGCCGGCGCGGCTCTACGCCAGAAAAAGGATGATTGCCGTTAGGTTCAAATTTGGAAATAGAAGTGCGTAATGTGTTACCATGCGATGTGTGTTACCATGGGTACCTTCCTTCCTTCCCAGCCTATATAGTACGTCCCACTGCTGGGCACAGGCCTCCTCTCAGAACAAGAGGGCTTGGGCCATGGTTCCCACGCGGGCCCAGTGCGGATTGGGAACTTCACACGCACCATTGAATTGCTTCGCAAATTTGTGCAGGTATCCTCACGATGTTTTCCTTCACCGCAAAGCTCGTGGTAAATTTCAAATGTAACTCCGCACATGAATTTCGAAAAATTCAGAGGTGCGAGCCGGGGTTTGAACCCACACCATGGGTACAGTCAACGTCATAAATAAGTGATCACTTTGGTGTCACTTTAACGTCATGTTTAAAAACCCATACGAAATTGTGTAACGACTGAAAGCGACAAGGTACAGAAATGATCACTTATTTATGACGTTGACTGTACAATACAATACAATAACTCTTTATTGCACACCAACCAACATATAGCAAGCAGTACAGAAAACACAGGTATATACACACAGACTTTCTGAGGTAAGCAATAGGCGGCCTTGTCGCTTCAGAGCGATCTCTTCCAGGCAACCTTAATAATGTAAACATGGGTAATGTGTTGCTGTGTTGTTTTTTTTTTTGTTTTTTTTTTTATTCGCCGTCCGTGAACTCGCCAAGCGGTCACAGCGGAAGACCAGCGTTGGCCTATACGGCCAACACTACGCTGAGCTGGGGCCGCTTCGCGATCGCATATGCAAAATACTTCTTTTTATTTTAATATTATTGTTGTTTTTTCTTTCCTATTTTACTTTTTTCTTTTTTTTAATGTATTTCAATTATGCTTTTTATGTAATGTGCGAGGTCCGAATATTTTTTTTATTTATTTCTTTCCTTTGTTTCTTGTGTGTTGCCATGCGTTTAGTGTTACCATGCGTTGTGTGTTACCGTGCGTGGCCTGGCGCAGCACGCCGGCGCGGTCCAGCGCGCGGCAGGCGGCGAGCGCGCACGCGACGACGGCCTCCTTCTTCTTCCCGCGGTGTAACACCTCCGCCACCACCGGCTGCCCGCGAGCGTCCTCTATCGGCAGCTCCACCCTGGAGACAGTAGTGCGTTCATTTAAGACGTCAATCCGGATCAATATCATTTTAAATTATCTTATTTTAATAATAGTAATAATACATCTTCATTTATTTTAATTAAAAATGCACGGCTGTAAAATGGGTACTGAAGCCGTAGACTGAAGCGAATGAGGGCTATCGCGTATGAATTCGCCGCTAGAGGCGCTAGTGTAGCGTGAGGTCTCCGAAATGTCAAATCTCATAGTTTTTGGGTGAGCTACGCGGGTTATTTATAATTAGAATAATTTTGTGAATATTTTGCAATATCTGAAATTCTGAGAGCCGTGGTGGCCTAGTGGTTTGACCTATCGCCTCTCAAGCAGAGGGTCGTGGGTTCAAACCCCAGCTCGCACCATTGAGTTTTTTCGAAATTCATGTGCGGAATTACATTTGAAATTTACCACGAGCTATGCGGTGAAGGAAAACATCGTGAGGAATCCTGCACAACCTGCGAAGCAATTCAATGGTGCGTGTGAAGTTCCCAATCCGCACTGGGCCCGCGGGGGAACTATGCCCCAAGCCCTCTTGTTCTGAGAGAGGCCTGTGCCAATAGTGGGACGTATATAGGCTGGATGATGATGATGATCTGAAATTAATTATGGCAAATATGCGTTCCGGGGCAATGAATGTCTGTGTTTTGAGACAGTTTTGTCTTTCAGAAACCTTTGTCCTCCCTTTTTCCCGAACAAAACGGGGACTATGCAACACTGTGGCATGCTCGATATTTTTATGGTACGTTTTTAAGGTGTATTTAAATATGATTTTAATCAAACTTTGTCTTTACGCCCGTAATAACAGACTTTGAAAGCCATACTTAAAAACCTCACGCAACAGTGCGCCATCTAGTGAGACAAAAAACGATAGCCCTCATTGAGAGAACTTGACACCATTATGCGTTACATCTATAGAGAACTATTATACACACTAGCTGTTGCCCGCGACTCCATCCGCTTAGAATTCATTTATTCATTGGGGAACTATTAAATTTCCCAAGATAAAAATTATTCTTTGGTCTTTCCCGGGACTTAAAACTATCTGTGCATCGAATTTCATCTAAATCAGTTCAGCGGTTTAGACGTGACGAGGTAACAAAGAAACAAACAGACTTACAAACTTGCGCATTTATAATATTAATGGGATATTCTTTTAGCTAACCTGCAGAGGAACTGTCCGGGGCCGCGCTCGTCGCAGTCGTAAGTGAGCTCGTGCCCCTCCCGCTCGAAGTACCCGCGCAGGGTCTTCTTGGGGTCCTGGATGAACAGCTCCTCGTTGTTTGTGGTCGCGTACGGGTTGTCCGCAAGGTCCGGCTCCTCTTCTGCATCCTCGCCTGAACAGATGAATGAATGGATGAATGGATGAATCAATGAAGGAATGTATCGTTTATGAATTGAACATTATTGTATAGGTAGTGCCACAGGAGTTGAAGTGAATGATTACACACACAGTTACAAGAAGAACTATAAGCAGTTAGTCACTAAATAGCCTAATGTCAGAACTAAAAGTACTAGGACATCATAAACACGAGGGACTACTCTATGTCTCGGTAGGGTTAGTAGGGTACTGCAGGGCTACTACGACTCGAAACTCGAAGTTCGTATACCGAACTAAAGGAGAATTAATTAAATTCATAATTAATGTTCGGCCATCTGGCATGTGAAAGTTAAAGGAACATGCTATATTATACATTCATAGCATATTACATCTCTAGGGCGGTAATGTAAATAATGTCTCATGTTTTCGAGATTTAATGCCATATGCTTATTTTTATTACGTCAATCGGCTAAAATAAAACTGGAAGAGATCTAGAGATGGGTAAGTCCGGATCTGAAAATGACTTATATTAATTTGCCCTTACCCATGCCCCAGTCGATCCCCTGCTCCTCTCTTTTCCTCTCCTCCTCGGCTCGGTCCCTCTCTCTCTGTTCCACGGCCTCGCGTATCATCCTCTCTCGCTCTTGCTTCATATTTTCCGCTCTCTTCTTTATCTCGGTCACTGTCAGCTCTGATTCGCCTTCGCAATCGAAATCTGGACCCTGTAAGGAATGTCAGGAAAAATTTAAATATACGAAGCAAATCAATGGTGTGTGAAGTTTACAATCTACACTGGGCACGTGTGGGAACTACATGTTTGTAGGCTGGAGATGGACTATATTATAATCACTATAAGTTACATGATGTCTCCGAGCGTGGCAGTTAGTCACTAATTAGTAAAAGTACCAGGACATCATAAACACGAGGCACTCACCAGCACTGACTGAGTAATGTTTACGAACTGCTTCTGAAGATGAACTATAAGTTACATGATATCTCTGAGAACATCAAACAGACCTCACGATACTAACGCCATCTAGCGATATTTCGCCTCTGTGAAAACCCTCATTTGAGAGGAGGTAGCCCAGCTGTGGCACCGAGCAAAGCAGGTTGACATTGTCATTTCATAACTAAAGTACCAGGATAGCATAAATAAGAGGCACTCACCTGCACTGTTCTTCCCGAAACTGATCTGGATATTGACTAGATACATGACGTCTCTGAGCGTAGTAGTTAGGGCCTGTTGTTTGATCAGTAGTTAAAGATACTAATAGTCAAATTTCCTTTGAAATGCGTTAACAATGTTATGTTCCCATACAGTTTAACTATTAGTTTGTTTAACTACTTATCAAACAACAGGCCCTAAGTCACTAAATAGCCTAATGTCAGAACTAAAAGTACTAGGACATCATAAACACGAGGCACTACTCACCAGGATTATGTCTCTGTAGGGTAGGGTACTGAGATGTTCGGACGGAACTGAAGATGTATAAGTTAAATGACGTCTGTGAGCGTGACTAAATAACCTAATATCATTACTAAGGGGCTGTTTCACCATCCATTGATTAGTGTTAACTGGCGGTTAGGTGTGATGCCGTCTCTATTTGTTTTGTTCGAATATACGGAGACGGCATCACATTTAACCGTCGGTTAACGCTAATCAGTGGACGGTGTGAAACAGCCCCTTAAAGTACCAGGACATCATAAACTCTTGGCACTCACCAGCATAATATAGGTGCGGGTGCTGTTCCCGAACTTGATCTGGTGTCCGACGCGCACCCGGGTGTAGTGCTGAGGCTTTAGCTTCTCCCCGTTGAGGTGGGTGCCGTGGGTGCTGCCGAGGTCGAAGAGGTACCAGCCCGAAGGTGGCTCCTCGGCCTCCGCGAACGCCTTGTACTGGAGTACAGCATGATGCCTGGCAAAAGTTTGCAGCACAAAGTTACTGTTACAGAACAAAAATGTTCTGATTTTGGTTTTATATAAGTACTTTGGAAAAAAAAAATTTTCTGTGTTAGTATCTGGATATTTACATGAATTCAGGTCTAAACTACTCAGGATATATCTTAGGACTAGCCTGTAGAATCCTCTCTGTCTGTCTGTCCATTCGTATGTCACAGCAATCTATAGGCTCTGTAGGTTAAGTTAGGTTAGGTTAGTTTTATAACAATTCTGAAGTACTTCCAGTTCCAAAAAAATTGTTTGCCTATATATGACTTCAGTTCCATGCTCATTGTGGCGTCAGTTCAGTTCATCATTTTTGTTTTCTGTCATTCACATCTGACCGACAAATATTATTGAACACAATTTCCTCTCATATTCTCCACCATCATGTCAATCAGCTTAAAGATTATCTGTACAGATAGTCGCGCGAGTTGAATGCAGAGCTCAGGAATGCGATAGTGTTGCGACCTTATTAAGATATAAGTTAATGATCTATAATTCTATCGACAGAAACATGTTGATAAATTTGTAAAACAATTGTATTTTAATTTCATACATATTTTTTTAACTTTCGTGCTTTAAACACATAATTATGTATATAAACAGCACTAAGCACCTAACCGTTTATTTGTTTCATCCACCGTAGACACAACTGTACTCACAGTGGATGTAATCGATATAAAGGGCAACAAAAAAAAAACGGAAACGAACTCTGAACAGTCATCATTAAAAACAAAAAATAATATGGGGTGCAATATGAGTTTTAACGCGATCGATATTATTTATTTATTCCAACAAAAAATTACAACATTACAGTAAACAGCAATGCGCTGTAAAATTCGATGCGATATGTGTACGACAGTTATTAAGGACAGCACTACACTAAAGGCGACTGAGGCGAGGCGTGTGGATAGCGGAGGGAGAGGCTCCCGCTCTTCACCTCAGGCCCCGACTGCATTCAACTCGCGTGCTATCTCTAATTCTGTCATCATTCTGCCCAGAATGATGGTCTGAACCAGGGATGGGGAAACTGCGGCCCGCGGGCCATCTCCGGCCCGCGACCATCAAACAAAAATCAAGAAAAGATTTCGTATTGTTACAAAATTTCATTCTCATTGGCAATGGCCAAATTAGTTTTTCAGAAAATATATATCAATATTTTTATTTCAGTAAATATTATTATTATTATTATATTTATTTTATTGTTATTTTTATTATTTTAAGAACACATACAGTTCGTAGCATTAAATGGAGTATAGAGGAACCAAAAAACAATATAAAGACCTCGAGGTTCATAAATATTCATATTTTCATATTTTATATTATTATTATAAGCCTTCTATCAGATATTTCACAGTTGGTTGGGTTCTTTAGTTGTCTGTTTCATTGGTTGTAATATCTGTGTGCTTTAATATTTCAGTAAATAACATAGCCAAAAATGCAACAACTTGGCACGCCATATATTTCGTTAGCATATTGGCACGCAAAGGAAAAAGTTTCCCGATTCCAGGCTCTGAACTGACACCAGAATGAGTGTTTAACTAAAATCTATGACAGTTGGGAATTTAATAATTCCAGGGGTCTCATTTACCTGGATATAGTAGGATGGGCCATGATCACATCAGAGTTGGCCAGACGTCCAAACACATAGTAAGACTTTGTTGTGAGATCCACTTTCTCCACAATCATTCCTGATTTGAGCACCTCTAGCGCATAGTCTGAACCTAAAAACATACAATTTAATTAATATAATTTTATTTAATTTTATTAGGTAATAATTACTAAGTCAAAAGACCCTACTTGTGACTGGGTGACTAAATCACCAACCTCAGATTTTCACATGCCTAACTTGGCTGAACATGTCATGGAAGCAATATACTACGTATAATAATATAACAACTAATCTAACCATATGGTCATTGTGAATAAAAAATATTTCATTTCATTCCAAAAAATGTAAATCTAATATACAAAACTCGCGTCAAAAATGTTTGTGACCACTCCGTTTAATTTCAGATTTGAATTAACGGTCAAATTGTAACACACGTTTTTCGGTATTGCGAACACAAATTGACTAAAAATACCTACATGTACATTTATTAGCGGTATTTATTATATTTTTACTATAGAAGCATTTTACTGTTGCAGGGCCCACCTTGTACTACTGTTAATCCTGTATCTGGCATCCTGTAATAACCAAGCTATGACAGAGTTTATTTATATGGTGTTGCTGTGTATCAAACTATTCATATTTGTTTTAGACATATCATCAGACCCCATACATTTTGAGCCGTTGACGTAAGTGACGTATTTTAACGTACAGGATATTATTTTTAACATAACAGGTAACAAAACAACTAGGAAGAAAAAATAGCTAGAGCAAAACATATTTACAATTACAAATGGATATTTACTACAAAATTCCTCTAAACATGACACTGTGATAATTATAATTTAATTATACCTATTTCAATAGTACCAAACGTAAATCACAATTCCAAAAATAACTATTGAAATTTTGTTATAACTTTATAATTACTAATAATTAGTGTACTATGTAGGTGAATGACTATCAGTCAAAGTCAATCACAGACGTTATCTTGTATGGCCTTACGAATACAAGTCATGTTCCTTAGAAAACTAAGTCTAAACTATTCAGTGGCTAAATTTTAGCCAGTCTATAGCCTCCCCAGAGCAACTGTTAAGCCCCTTGAAACCGCCAGCAAAACATTGGTCAGTTAAATATGTAAGTATGTAATAAATTATTATGAAATACTAAGTAAGTAAACCTATATGCAACGTTACATCGATTTTGTATCAACGGCACCAAATGTACGGGGTCTGCATATTCTGCATATTAGCCTAATACTATTATAAATGCGAAAGTTATTATTATTACTATTATGAAGGTAGCTGCACGTCTGAAATAACACATAGGCTACTTTTTATCCTGATATTCCCACGGGATAGGGATAAAATCTTGAAATTTCAACTGCTGGGCATAGAGCCTTGAAATTTTGGACAGTTGCTCTTAACACAACCTCAATGAAGACCATGATATAAATTTTGAGAATTGCTAGGGGAATTCTATAAAATCCCAGATTTTCAATTGGACTAGACTGAACAGTTTACGCATGCGAAGCAGCAGATAAACTCTAGTAAGTACATCCTTAGTTCTATCTGTTGAACAAGCAACTTAAAAATATTTTTTCCTGCAATAAACCCTCCATCATCATCCCCGAGTACTGTAGTTTAATGACTTCAAAGTAAAGGTCTATTATTAAATATATTGACCCGGATAACTCATGTTGTGAATCGAGTTTAGCTCTACATGTTTCTGGCTCCTAAGAGGAAGGGCTACGGATTAGCCCGAAGCATGTTGTGCTAAACTCGATTTAAGACGTGAGTTATCCGGGTCAATATAATTATATAATATGAGTGAGTCTCACAGTAGTTTCAGGTTTAAAATTGAAGGTCTTTTCATAATTACTGCACTGTATTTCTAATACAGATCAAGAGTAAATAAAGGTTTATATCAATCCAATTTATGAAAGTGTAAACAAAGATGCCATTTACCTGATCATAGACATTTAGTGATGTGAAAACCTAGAACCTAGTGCAAAATAATTAATCTGTTCAGTCAATTGATTAATTTATTAATTGAATAGATCCTATTTTGGTGTATTTTATTATTTACAATCCTTGCTTTAATTCCAAAGACTGTTTATTCAATTATAATATAAAAGCAGTAACTATTTTTAAATTTTAACATAAGTAAATAAAAATTGCTTATTAAATTAAGCATCAATCGATTTTTTAAATGTCAAATTTTCCACCATCAATATGCTAGTCTATGCTACTACATATTATACCCATGTTTCATTCAAGAAATAACATCAGATTTAGATGAAAATTTTTCAAATGAAAATTAAATATTGAAATCAAGTGAATTTTGGTGAAAAAATTATTATATGTCTAGGTAAAAGACACGAATTATAGATGAATGTGTTATTGATGCGATCCACTGGGAGTTTATACAAGAATTTAGATAAAATTGGTTTGTTTACACTTTATATAAATTGAATTGATATAAACCATATGTTATTGTATCTTATGTTGTAGCTGAGTAAGCAAGATAAATACGAACTATCCCGACAAAATACGATTAAAAAACATTATTCAATCCATCTGTGGATGTTTCATATACTATGTCAATACTTTAGAGCTAAAAAGTATGTAAGATTCAAATAAAATTTTACAAAGAAAACAATCATCTCACCATCAGGACAGAGCCCTGACCATTTCGGCTCTTTATATGGTATAGGTGTGCTTATTTCTTTCAATAGTACAGCGGGTGGCAGGTTGCTTTTTGGGCTCGGTTCTGACGCCTTTGGACTAGTCTCGGCCTTCTGGATCTCCGGGGGAGCTTTATCTACTTCACTTTTAGCCCTTTTAGGCAGTTTTCCAATGCGGCCGATGAGAACAGGCTTTTTAAATTCAGTTTCAACCTTTGGCTGAGGCGCTTCCAATTCAGCCGTAGTTTCCTCCATTTTCATAAATGAATTTGATTATTTTGTGTTCAGCGTGGTTGTTTTTATTCGATAGCACTTAAACTGGATTTATTTGTAATAATTTATGTAGTTCATTTGTTTATTGTTGTTAAATAACAGAGCTTCAATCCTGCCCTACTATGCTGTCCTGTCCTGACGAGAAATGAAATGACACTGACAGTTGGCTCCCGCCCGGCCCGGCGGCCATCTTCTATCTGAAAGGTGCGCCCACATGCAGTCGCTCGTCGCTTGATTGCAGAAATAAATCTGGTCATGTGACGCTATTTTGAATTTCCCGCGACTCAAAAAAGTAGCGTCATGTCACCGCGTCGAGCAGCAGCGACAAGATAGCTTCTTGCAGGAATGATCTTGGCCTTGGAAGCTGATTTCTCAATTTCATTTCTTAGCAGCCGTGGCAGTGGTACAAATAAAAGAAAATGGAGTGAATGAAAAAATATTACAGTATTTGAAAAATTTAAGAGTTTTTTTTTCCAGCGGTAAAGCTCAACATTTTCAGCTTTATGGCTATATGTCACGTGACCAGATTTGACACTGGAAACGAGCGTCAAGCGATTTCATGTGGTTGCGCCCTAAGGCCGTGCCCACATGAATCGCTCGTCACTCGCTGGTCTATAGCGACAAAGCTGAAAATGTTGAGGTGCGGCCACATGCAGTGCAAAAACACTGTTTTTTTTTAATTCACTCACTAATTTCTTTTATTTGTACCACTGCCACGACTGCTACTAAATGAGATTAAGAAATCAGCTTATAAGGCCAAGATCATTCCTGCAAGAAGCCATCTTATCGCTGCTGCTCGACGCGGCGACATGAGAATACTTTTATGAGTCGCGGGAAATTCAAAATCATTAAATCACCTATAAATCAAGCGACGAGCGACTGCATGTGGCCGCTCCTACACCTTCGGTCGGCCTATGGCTTTCGGCCTACGTAATTATAAGTACATACATGCATACGTTGAGGATCATGATGGATCAGATCAGACTAAACAAAAGTAAATATTTAGAGCTCGTAATAATTATCAATCTTATCAATGAAAAAAATCTTTCATAATGTGGCAAAAAAGGAGAAAAGGCTGGTATTACTAGTATTTTTTTTAAGCTATGGCCGTTTGTGTTCTGCCTAGTTTTTTTAAGTCTTAAGATTAATAATTTTATTTTACTGTACAATTAATCCGCTATATTTTTCTTAAATTACATGAGATGAAATAGATGTTTATTACATTCATTTCATTACTCATTCATTCAATGTAACTGCAATGGGATTGGATGGAATGGAATGGTTGGTGCTCACATCAATCATTCAAATCAAATCAAATCTAAACCCATTCACATTCAATTCAATCAATCAGAAGGAATTGTCGCTGATTGCCAATGCCAACCGATCAAACGATATTATTTTCAAAACGTTACAATATTTAGTAAAAATCGCTCAAAATTGTGTCGTGCGCATGCTAAATCCGTTGTTCTGTTCAATCGTAAATTAAAACTACGCTGTGACAACTGTCTGTAAACTGTGCTCTTGTGTTGTGGACAAAAGTGGCATGAATAATACTTATTTACCATGTATTCTTATCGTTTTAACATAGTTTAAATGGATTACAACGCTTCATTTACGTTCGTAAATACGAAACGTCATCAGGTGAGTGATTATTCACGTCACGTATGCATGAAATTTGTATATTTATTGGTTATTTCGTTGTTATTCTTTCCGTGAAATTTTTGCATAATTTGCCCGCAAGCCATTTCCAGATAAAATCGGGCGTTGTAGCATAACCGGTGAAAGTATTTAATCGTGATTATCAGTTGTAAGAGTTTTCCGCTCCATTGTTTATTAGTTTTCATTCAATTTTAATTTCGCTAGCACCATGACATCTTGACTGAATGAGATTCCATTGCTAAAGTTGACGGTCAATTAAAAAAGTAATTGTGCTTTTTTTTACCGCCGTATTTAAAGTTTCTGCTTTTGTTACATACTATTACATACTAAGTTAAAAATGCAGAAAGTTATATACTAATTAATTATATATTATTCTACAGTGCAATTATGAAATTAATAAACATACATCAGGAGACCCATTTGCTTGTTTGCCTTCCAGTCGTATAAAAAAAAAAAAAACTTTCATTTGGACCAGCTACTGAAATGCCATGAATATTATAAAAAATATATTATTTGATATTAGGTATGTTTTTATATTTTGTAAGTCTGAACTATATTCCGCTTAAACACAAAAAATGTTTTCTTAACATTTATATGTTTGTATGAAATGACTAACCAAGAGATTTAGAAATAATAGCCTAATCTGGTTTCTTTTTCTTATAAGTTTGATGCTCTCTGATGATCAATACCAAAAAATTTGTGTGACGTTTTGCATTATAGCTTCATGTATCAACCAACTTAGATGCCTTTCTTTCAATAGAAGTCCGTTTCTATTATGATTGTTTATAGCTAAATAATAGTAAATGGAATTGAACCAATCGGAATATTTTTAATAAATGAAAACAGCAGATTGGAAAGTACAGTCCGAACCATCTCATTCTGAGAGGAGTCCTACAGCCACCAGCACCACTACCTGACATAACAAAATGTGCATAAATATGTGATACAACTCGTAGTCTTGAAGTCTTATGCCATAGTCTTCGAGATGTCATCATGTGGCAATACCAAGCCTGCCTTATGTCAGCAATGAGGGCTATCGTTTTTTGTCTTACTAGATGGCGCCACTGTTGCGTGAGGTTTTTAAGTGTGGCTTTCAAAGTCTGTTCTGTTATTACAGGCGTGAAAACAAAGTTTAGATTAAAATCATATTTAATACACCTTACCTTAAAAATCAAGCAACCACAGTGTTATGTAGTCCCGTTTTGTTCAGGACAAATGTTTCCGAAAGACAAGACTGTCTACATTCATTGCCCCTTATCGCATAATTGCCATAATTAATTCAGGTACTTATTGCAATATATTCACAAAATTATTCTAATTATAAATGTAACTCACCAAAAACTATGAGATTTGACATTTCGGAGACCTCACGCTACACTACTCTAGTGGCGAATTCATATGCGTTCTTCTGTTCACACTTCTGTTAAAAAATTGTCAGACCATCTGTACAGGTTGTTAAGTAATTCACTGTGCAACCAACCTTGAATTTTAATTGTATAATCATGATTATCATTTGTGATTTGCATTTAATTGATTTTGTTTGAAATGTTAATTTTATCTTTAACTCCCACTTGAGAATATGCATGATAAATCAGTTCATAATTCCTTCCTCAGTCCTTTGTCATGCTTTACTGTGATATAAATAAATGTCACAGTACAATTGACATCAATTTACTTATTGTTAGTACGAAAGCACAAAACAGATAGTACAGAAGTCAATCTCCTGTATGTACTTCACTTTTCATACCTACACTCGGCGGTTACTCTAGGGTTGTCAACTATGGCTTACCGCTTATGCACAAAAAACTATTGTGGTAGTGCCACTCTGGACTGGAAGAATGGAAATATAAATTAGTAATAATAAAATATTTTAATGTTAATGTCATTGTTATATTACAAATTTGTCACAGAAAATATCTTGCGACGATTTCGACATTGGCGAAATGCACGATTATTCTATTTGAAAGTGTAATAAATTCGCATTCTCATGTTATTGCACAAAAAAGTTCACAGACGCGTGTCTAAAGTCAAGCGGTCCCAACCGGTCCGAGATATCGCGTCCGTGAGCAGTGTCTATGTGTATTGTGTGCATTGCTCGAGCGCACTTTGTATGTAGATTGATTTCTGTACCAATACTACCCGCTACCTATAGTCTCCTAAAGGGTCGAAGTTTACATACTTCTCTTTTATTATGATAACACGGCCAGATTCTTCCAACATGCTAAAAAAATATTTACTAAAATTATTGCGAAACAATTTGATATAAATTGAAAATATAAAAATAACGTAGTTTGATGAAGCGTAGCTAAGTTTCGTGTTGTAAAATTGGGTCATAGTTAAGTTTTAAAGTAAAAACTAAAATGACCTAATGTCTTTTTGTAAATATTAAAACTAAAATTTTCCTCCCTAGGGAGAAAAGCCTATACGTAATTATCCATTACCTCCCGCGGGAACAATTATGGCCATTGTCCTTTAGTATACAGGCATGGAATAAATTCATTGACAAGAAAGTGTGATGAAAAAAATTTAAAAAATATGTATCAAATATTTTCTGAAAATCTAACTGATAGATAATGCTGTAAATAGACAGGTTAATTATTCATATTGGTTTTTGGAGTCTTTTTGTATTGTTTTATTTCAAGTCCAAATTTTGTTACTTTTAGGGTCATTCCGTAAAATCCATATCGAAAATACAAACTGAAACAGATGCACAGAAAAACCAGAAAAAAAGACCAGTGCTGGGAATCGAACCCAGGTCCTCAGCAGTCCGTGCTGCGTGCTATACCGCTACACCACGACTGGACAGGAGTACAGACACGAATTTCTCCTATGCACCTCATATCTCAGCTTGTTTGTTTCTTGTTTAGTCACTTAAGCAGCGACACTAGCGACATCTATGCTTTTAGCCCTCATCATAGCTAGCTCATAGCTTAAGCTGCTTAAGTGACTAAATAAGAAACAAACAAGCTGAGATATGAGGTGCATAGGAGAAATTCGTGTCTGTACTCCTGTCCAGTGGTGGTGTAGCGGTACGCAGCACGGAATGCCTAGGACCCGGGTTCGATTCCCAGCGCTGGTCTTTTTTTCTGGTTTTTCTGTGCATCTATGTTTCAGTTTTTATTTTTAATAAGGTTTTTATTATTGACTAGTTGTCAAGATTAGGCCGGGAATACACTTGCCTGTATCTCGTTCATTTTCGTGCAAGTAGATTGCACGCTTGGGTCAGTGTTTGAATGATGATGGACGCGCGCGCGCCAGCTACTTGTACGAAAATGAAAATGGAAGAGAGCCCTGGGATAAGTTCTCCTTTGTACATCTTATTATCGTGTGTTCTGTAATTTTCATGTGTTTTTATGTACAATATAGAATTTTACAATACAATACAAAATGTGCGAGCTACACACACACACACAGGCACGTGCATTTTCAGCTTAATTGGAGTCTAGTTATTGTAGCCTTTCTACCACTTTCAAATGATAATTCAAGTGAAAAAATTAAAAAAATTGGCCCTCAAAATAAAAAAAAATACGAACTCGAACTATTTGATTACGAATTTATTCTCACAATGCCTTTAAATATTTACATTTCCTTCCCAGACACCCTAAACCCATCCTGCGTCCTGAAGACCTGAAGAAGTTGCCGCATTTCCCAACCCAAGAACCGTTCAGCCACTGTTTTACTGCGAATAAAGTTGACTCAGCCATTAAGTTGCATTCGAGGCACCCGTCACAAATGGAAGCCAGCAGCGAAGCTGTTTGGCTTTGATGATGGTGCTGCCCTACCACACTCCGACTGACAGACTGACTTGACCATTTTTTCTTAGTTAATCAATTTATTAGTCTTCCATTTTTATTTGTTATTACTTTCTAATGTATCTTTCTATGTATAGTTTAGAGAATATGTGTAAATAAATTATATTTTATCAGTAAATAATGTTGACCAATAAAAATGTTTATTTGTGTTTTTTCTAGAATCAATTATACATACAAATAGTTTGATTATGTGTGTTACATGGGTCCATATTGGCTCGAAAGCTCATCGAAAGTCCAAATGTAATGTTTGCCAGAATGATCGTTTGCCATAACTCTTTTTTCTTTGAATCCAATAATTGTTCAGAATTGTTATAAAACAAACCTAACCTAACCTATAGCGTGAGCGTGACCCAGAGCGTGTCGGACACGACAAAAATAGGGTTCCGTAGCCATTACGAAAGAATTAAGTAATATTTTTCTAAGGATTTCGTATTTTATACGGAATCTTCCAAGTTTATATTTTATACCTTAGGCTGCTATTTAAGAGTAAAAAAAACTACAAATAATTCTCAAGCAAACTTAGCCGTTATAGTTTTCCTTGAAAGTTTGACATCATGAATTTTTTCAAATTTTTTCCTCCCACCGCTTTAGATTTTAGAGGGGGGGAGGAGACGCTCGATTTTAATGAAAATTTGCACTTTAATGTTGAGTATTTCGCAAAAAATCAATGAATCGAAAAATCGTCAGCAAATTCCTAATGGTTTTAAAAGACCTATCCAACGATACCCCACACAATAGGGTTGGATGTGAAAACAAAAATCACCCCCACTTTACGTCTAAACTATGCCGACAAAATGTCACAATAAAAACCTAGAAATTTCTTCTTCTCTTTTAATTTTTCCACCGGCGGTTTAGATTTTAGAAGGGGGGGACGCTCGATTTTAATAAATAAATAAATTAAATTTTCATTTTAAAGTTGAATATTTCGCAAACAAATCACTGAATCGAAAAATCGTGGTTTTAAAAGACCTATCCAATGATGCCCCACACTATGGGGTTGGATGAAAAAAAAAACACCCCCACTTTACGTCTATGGGAGGTACCCTAAAAAAAATTTTATTTTTACTTTTTTTTGTACCATTTTGTCGGAATAGTTTACATATATATCCGTGCAAAATTACAGCTTTCTAGTATTGATGGTCCCTGAGCAAAGCCGCGGACGGACTGACAGACAGACAGTCAGACATGGCGAAACTATAAGGGTTCCGTTTTTGCCATTTTGGCTCCGGAACCCTAAAAACCCTACAAGACGTCCTTAGTATGCCAAATTTCAAAGTCAATCCGACTACTGGTAGTTGGTCGAATTTAACTTGCAAGATTTGAATACAGACAGACTCAACGGGACAGATGAATCTAAATAAAAGCTTGTAAAATCCTCCTCCTCCACGGCCAACACTATGCTGAGCTGAGACCGTTTCGCGATTTCGCAAATACTGTCATTAATATTTATTTTATACTTGTTTTATTTTGTGTACTTATAATATGTAATTTGCGAATTAGCGAATAAACGTTTCTATTTTATTTCTAAAATAATAGAATGTTTCCTTTTAGTAAAATGAGCCAGCTAATGGTTTTAATTTAAGGCAGTTTCCCTCCAGCCCATTTTCTTTCCACGAATATTTAAGCTTAGCTGGCCCTCTTAATAACGAATCAATTGAAATTCGATCGGATCGGACGAGTAGGTAGTCTAGATGCTACGGTGGAACATACGTAAATACAAACATACTTTGGCTTTGCCGTAGTCGAGTAAAAAGAGATTTGAATGGTGCGAACTAGGAGAGCTCTCTACACAGTTTTAAAGTCAACGCTAAGGAAACGATCAATTCTCCTTCTTGTGTTCCTAAAAAATCTGTTATTCAATTGCCCAACTTTTTAAGTAGGTATTCTATGATCTATTAAAAATGATATCGTATAACTACTACAATTTTATAGCTAAGGTCACGACTCCAAAAGCTTGCGAAAAACTGTGATGCAACAACAAATAGGTACTATAAGGAGGCGTCAATTCCAAGGATAGATGGATTATTAGCCCACAACTTTAGCTGTGCCGACGAATGAAGGTCGCAATGACATAGCGAGTATGCCGTAGGCGGGGCACCAACCGCAAACATAACTTGGTAAATTTAAAGAGGATCAAAGATTATTGTGATAATAGGCAGTAATCGTGTTGGAAGCCCTTTTTGTCACTCACTAGGTATGCCGTATTTTTGGCCTTGTATTTTTATTTATAGAATAGAGACAAACAAAATGTTGTTTATTTAGTCATTTTCGAGATGATAAAGAAGTTTTAAAAGACAACGACGTCTCGACGTGTCGACGTTTTTGAATAGAAATACATAGAATCTTCATAGAATAAATGTAGCCCTCCACAATCCAGAAATTAACCTATTTGGGATAGGCAAGAGTCAAAGATCATACAGCCGGCCGGACGGATGGAGCGGAATTTCCGACTTCCGACACAGAATAAGTAATAGTACAGGTACTTCAGAGGCTTTTGAGCATTATTGGCTGAATTCGGAAGTATGTATGCGATTTTAAGAACTTCGATAGCGCGGTGTAACGTCAAATAACGCCACCAGCGCTAGCTCCTCGTAATGTGGTTGTATTGTAACACTGTAGTATAATTTTAAAAATATTTGTGCCGTGAGGTCCGATCGTGCTTTCGACCTTGTAAAACGACATGGCTGTGTGGGATTATGTCCCTTTGTCTTTCATTACTGGAATTAATTTAAGAAAAAAAAGCAATATGCGTGTTAACGACGGCGCAAGGCTACAGCGGTGAAGGCGCGGGGAGGAGGGGAGCGGGGTGTTGTACGGACAGAACGGACATAGGGATGTCGGAAATGCAATTAAGTATTGATATATCGATATTTTCAAAATATCGTTTTTTTTATTTTATTCGATTGGATGGAAAACGAGCAAGTGGGTCTCCTGATGGTAAGAGATCACCACCGCCCATAAACATCTGCAACACCAGGGGTATTGCAGATGCGTTGCCAACCTAGAGGCCTAAGATGGGATACCTCAAGTGCCAGTAATTTCACCGGCTTTCTTACTCTCCACGCCGAAACACAACAGTGCAAGCACTGCTGCTTCACGGCAGGATTAGTGAGCAAGATGGTGGTAGCAATCCGGGCGGACCTTGCACAAGGTCCTACCTGCAAAATTTATATTGATATTTAAAAATATCGATATATCGGTATGATTTGACAGAGAATATTCGTGCTCTAAAAATTAATTTATTTGGTCTAATCTACTTCAATCATCCTACAGGATGTTTTAATCTTAAAACTTATAAATGTTTATTGGTCTGAAAAAAATATCGATTTGTTTTGTTTACCTTTTCGATACTTGGAATTTTATATCGATACATCGATATATCGAAATATTAAATATCGCACAAAAATATCGATACATTAAAAACATAATATCGATGTATCGATATTTTTTCAACAAGCCTAAACGGAAATACCGCCCGCCATACGAAACGCGCGCATCACTAATTTATTTATTACATTAAAAATTGTATCGAATATGAAGTAAATTCAGAATATCAAGAATCTGCATCTTTCCTTTGTTTATCCCAAACAATGCACCATCTTTTATCGTATAGCAGAATCAACAATGCCAATGTAGGTCACGGAAATTAATTAATACTTAATAATATATAATAAAAAACGCCATCAAAATGTTTAAACTAAACATGTACTTCGTTTAGGTATTTTAGCATTTGAAAAAGCAAGCGATCTTGACGTGTATAGCTATTTATTGAAAAGCACTCATGAAAAAAATTAGTCACAACTCACAGCAAACATGTACTTAACAATTATGTAACAAGGATATATCGCCAACATTATTTTGGTTTCATAAGTAATACTATTTCTTAAAAGCGTTTCTTAGTAATAAGACTTCAATATTGTGTAAACCAAACCTAACACAAACGAAGTAATAGTTCATTCACATCATACAATGTATGTAACATTTCAAATCCAAAACAACTAACAATTTATAGACCTTGTTGTAAACCAGCAAAATGAATTCTCAGGAAATATGGCGTTCGATAACCAATACAAAGAAGCCTTTTGGTTCGCAATTTAATAAACTGAGTAAATAGAGTTGTTGTTCTATGATTGAGTCGTGACTTCGTTGCATAAGTTAGGCTAGTCAATGTATTTCTCGAAACATTGAGAGCTTATGTAAGGCAGCGAGATTGAGCTTTCGCCGCTTTCCATGCTCTAAGGTTCTTAAATAGTTCTAAATTTCCGACGGTTGCCTGTGCCTGGGCGTAATGCTTGGCATATGTAAGAATGAGTTTTGTTCAAAATCTATTTTTTAACCCCAAACAGGGGTGTTATGAGTTTGACGTCATTGTCTCTTTGTGGCATTGTAAAGCTCAAACAGATAAGACAGATTTCGATACGGATTTTTTTTATGTGAAAACGAGTTTTCTTGCTGTGATTATTAGTAATGTTTGATAAAAATCGGTTCAACTCTTCAACCTTTTTTGAGATACTGAATTTTGACATGACAATGTCGAGGGTTTTCTAAACTGGTTTGGTTATTATCGATAGTTTCGAGAGATTTTACTTAACTAACCTACTTAACCTAACCAACTGCCAAGTTTCTTGCGGCGCATTCTTCTTGGCAATGATGGTCTTTCCGAAAGCGCTGGTAGTTTAAAAAATGACGTGTAAAAGTGCCCATTGCGGCCTATTTACTGAATAAATGATTAGAAATTTGAAATTCCACTTAACAACTGAAAAAAACAATTGTAAAACTCGTTTTCACGTGAAAAAATCCGCATCGAAATCAGTCCATCCGTTTGAGAGCTGCGGTGTCACAGACAGATAGATATTGGCGTCAAATTTATAACATCCCTCTTTTTCCGCCGGGGGTTGCAAACCGGCGCACTGATCGTAGCGCATAGTTTGTTTACATTTAATCTCGAAAGAAATACTTACGACAGCCGTAAGAACCGTGGCTTTGACTGATAAAAATATAATGAAACCAGTTCATTTCTTATCTGTGGAACAGATAAGATCTCTGACGTATCCACGTGTTTCGTATCTGTTGCATTAAAAGAGTTATCGTAATTACTAGAAATTTTGAACTGCATTCTGTTACGTAAAGTAAGATAAAGTAAATTATATTTGGAAATTGTTTGATTGTAACTAAAGAACAATAATCTGCGAATTGCAACATTTATTATTTAATACTCACATATTATAAATAAAATCAAAATTAGGTAGCTGGTGGTGGTAAGTAAGTAAATAGTATGAATTCTATGTGAAATTTGTAAGGCAAATTTAACTTCGCTACCCGTCGGCAGATGGCAGTGCACGCCTTTTGTGTTAAGGTAACGGCACGTCGCCTTGAAATGTATAAAGGCTAACTAAATTGGAACCAACGCTTTTGCTGCTAAGCGGCTCGTATCCGTCTAGTCCAGGGCGTCTAGCAGCTCGCCCTTTCTCTGGTGAGCTAAAGCCATCAGAAGGTTGTTCGAAAAAAGGAATTAAGTGAACGATACTATAATGAAAGGTTTAGTGGCTTTATATTTATTTTTCATAATTTCTAAGTTCTAGGGACTTCACTCTAGTGATCAATCGGCACAATTTCACTTAAATACATAACTTTCCAAAAAAAATACACGATTTAACAAATAAAGGACTCCGAGCAAAGCTCCGTCACCCAGGTACTGAGTTGCGAGAAACTCACTTGCTAGCTCGATATTTGAACCTAAGATGTTCTGAGCTAATCTAAACTACTACGCTTGTGCATTTTATAAAATCTAAAAATAAAAACCCATGAGAATGCAGTCCATTAAAACTGTATCGATTATATCGATTATTCGTCTCAATCGATTGCCGGCGCTGATCGATTGCGCCATGGCATTGTTCAGGTCACGGTCCCATAACGGATCATAGAGTATGTGTGCTAAGGAGTGCCATCTACTGGTGAAACAGATGTGCAAGTTACGGAATGTTTTCAAAAAGTTGGAAAAGTTATTATTATTTAAATTATCAGGCAGGCAGTTGGAAGCAAGATGGGTAAAGTATTATTTGTACTGTTAAGGTGATTTTCCACCTGCGAGGCGAGACGAGAATTGAAATTTTTATGGCGGCGCCCGCGGCGGCTCGCGGGGCGCCCGAGAATGCATACAAATTTCAGTTCTCGTCTCGCCTCGCAGGTGGAAAATCACCATTAGAGCGTCTTCACATTTTCCGATCCGATATCGGTATCGGACGACGATGGACGACACCCGATAGCCGACACCGTGTGCTGTTTTCACATATTTCCGACAAAATCGTTCCGATACGGCAGGCTCAAAATGGCTGCCACGCATCGGGCTCCGCGCACACAGAGACAATTTAGATACACGCATAGCACACATACAAACATTATCGTCCGACAGCCCACGGGCGTCCGATGGTGCCGCAAACATATCGGTGTCGGCTCCGATATCCGATATCGGGCCGGACAATGGGAAAGACAGGTACATACATCATACGTTTTACTTGCCCCGACATCGTATCGTCGTCCGATACCAATGTCGGATCGGATAATGTTAAAACGCTCTTAATGTGTTGGTCTTAGCCGGTTCTTAAATTGATTCGAATTCAGTGCTGAGACTACAAGTTCTGGTAGTTTATTCCATGCCTTAACCAATCAGTTATCGGAATTTCTGGAAAATTTCACAAATACATATGTATGTATACTTATAGGAAATTTAAGAAACGAAGTTTCAATCCCCATACAAAATTGTGAGAAGTTTCCGAAATTTCCCATTTTCCTATATGAAAAGTTTCCTATATGGAAAGTTTTTGGCAAATCAGTAGCGAAACAGAACTAGTGATGTCCTGTCACTCCAAAATCAAGACATTCTGTACTAGCGACCCAACCCGGTTTCGCACGGTTACAATTTTCAAATAACCTTACCAACTTACAAAACCCAAGACGCAAAAAAGAGGTACTTTTATAAGTTTGACGCCAATTTCTGTCCATGGACCGATTTTGATGAGGTTTTTTTACGTGACAGCGAGTTTCCTGACGGTGGTTGTTAGCTATGTCTGATAAAACTAAGTTCAGCCGTTTTCGAGATATTTAACTTTGAAATGACAATGTTGGGGGTTTGTCAACTTTTATAAGTTAGATAAGTTATCAAAATCCATACTAATATTTATAAATGCGAAAATGTGTGTTTGTGTGTTTATATGTTTGTCCGTCTTTCACTTCGAAACGGAGCGACGGATCGACGTGATTTTTAGCATAGAGATAGTTTATGGGCCAGAGAGTTTGTATTGTAAAGCTTTCTTTTTCAGACGGAATACAATGCGGACACTTCGGTCGTGCGAGGAAATATAGCTACGTTTGTGCAAGAGATGTTTGTTATTATTAAAAAAAAAACCGGCGAATTTCGAGTCGGACTCGCGCACGAAGGGTTCCGTAATTATCTATACAATATTAGACACTAGCAAAAAAACGGCAAAAAAATTGTTGTTTGGAGCCCCCTTAAATATTTATTTTATTGTAATTAAATTATTTATTTTTAAATTGATTATGCAACTAAATATTCTGTGAATATTTCAAGCGTCTACCGGTTGCCGTTATTAATGTCTAAGCAAAAAACGGCGAAAAAGGGGGGAGCCACCTTAAATATTAATTTTATTCATTTGTTTGTTTGTTTGTTTTATTCGACTGGATGGCAAACCAGCAAGAGATCACCACCGCCCATAAACATCTGCAACACCAGGGGTATTGCAGATGCGTTGCCAACCTAGAGACCCAAGATGGGATACCTCAAGTTTCACCGGCTGTCTTGCTCTTTTATTAGTATTTGTTTTAAAAGCGGCCACTGAACTGTATAATTATCACGGTTCATGAGAGACAGCCTGGTGACAGACGGACGGACAGACGGACAGCGGAGTCTTAGTAATAGGGTTCCGTTTTAACCCTTTGAATACGGAACCCTAAAAAAAGGTGATGGAAACACAAATTGCCTTAACTCGAAAAATTTATAGGTCACTTCTAGCTGCCCTAGAAACTATATTTTGTATTAAGTAGGTACTCGTATAGCACAATCAATAAGAAAAACCTGAAAATATTTTTATTTTTCATGTCTGACTATGTCATAGAACCATCTAAAATGACCCCACACTGCGTACATTTCGCTTAGGGGCTCTGCTAACACTGGATATTCATATACCTACAAATTTGTACGGAACCCTCGATGCGCGAGTCCGGCTCGCACTTAGTTGGATTTTGAATGGTCCGTAGACTGCCGACTGCGTCCCGCGCCATCGAGCGCAAATAATCGACTCGTTCACAATCGATTATTGGACATTAATCGGTTATAACTCGATTTATAGCTGGCTTGATATCATTTTTAACCCCCGACGCAAAAAGAGGCGTGTTATAAGTTTGACCGCTATGTGTGTCTGTGTGTATGTCTGTGGCACCGTAGCTCTTAAACGGGTGGACCGATTCGAATGCGGCATTTTTTATTTGAAATCAGGTTTTTAAGCGATGGTTCTTAGACATCTTTCATCAAAATGAACATGAACTTTCGAGTGACAAAGCTTTTTGTTGGTTAGGTTATTTGCAATCAATTCTTCATGTAAGTAGCTGTGTGTAGTCATTAACTTGTCTCTCGTGTCACTACACTACCTATACCGAGTGTTACATATAAACATGTCGTCAACGTAGATGCTTTCTCGCGGTGGGCGGCGCTGTTTCGTCAGCTGATTGTGCGCATGCTAATGCGCGTGCGCGGGCGGCACGCACTTCATTGAGAGGCCTGTGGGGCATTTCACGAAGCTACAAGTTTCAATTTACAAGCGGTAGTTCTCTTTTCAATGCATACTGTTAAACAAGGACAACCGCTTGTGAATTGTAACTTGTAGCTTCGTAAAATAGGGCTAAGGGCGCTTTTTAAATCACACATGTAATAAGTTTTTGCTAGAACTTCAAACCGACTTCAAAAAAGGAGGAGGTTCTATGTTCCAATGTTTATTCTGTCCCGTCATTTTCCCGTTGTTTACATTATATTAAGGGCGTTTATTGCTGCTGAGCTGGCAACGTTGCATTTTTGTTAGTTTTTCTCGATAATTCCATAAAAATTGCATGAAAATTTAAAATGTTTTCTGATGAACACTTCTTAATATATTAGTTAATGTATCCAATAATTATTCGTGATAGACTTTTATATTCCTTAAAAACGAATTAATGTTTAAGACCGGTTACCCGGGGATCATGTCATCAAAATCCCATCCCATTCAGTCATCATCATCCCAGCCTAAAACATCACACTGCTGGGCACAGGCCTCCTCACAGAATGTGAGGGCTTGGGCCGTAGTTCCCACGCGGTCCCAGTACGGATTGGGAGCTTCACACACACCATTGAATTGCTTCGCAGGTTGCGCAGGTTTCCTCACGATGTTTTCTTTCACCGTAAAGCTCGTGGCAACCAGTGGGCCCCATTCAATATTATCCACAAAGCAACAGACTGGCATCTGTTAAACTAAATTAAAATGTTTGGTGTCATTTTGTTACGAAATTAGCTGGTTATGTTTTTGACGGCCGAAAACGAGTTTCATTCAATCTTGTTTTCTTCATTAACATTAATTGGCTGTTTCTCTCTTTCACAGGTTGGCAGGCGTGTGAGACAAAAAAATCGACCGTCCCAGTGTATGTTCCGTGTCTAATGTTAGTATTATTTTGTGAAACAGTGCGCTAGGTTCTGTGTAAAATGCTCAAATATTTAATTTTCTTATGCAAAGCTCAATTAAAACCAGTTCCTCGCGATGGCTAGTGAGTTTAATTCGTCCAAAGTGTGAATTGACGTGCTTTTTACCAATTATTAGTTTATAATTAGTTGTACGAAACATACCTAGTGTTAGAGTGAAACAGAAAAATTAATCGGTGATGTTGAAAAGTTGACAGTGCACTGATATAAGCGCCATCTATCGTGGAGTAGCGATGCTGAGATAATGGAGGCGGGTTTTATCCCGGCGAGCGCGCTCGGCGGCGGGGCGCCTCCTCCGCCTGCCACAGTGATGGCGCCACCGGCAAACGTGGTGCGCGCTCCTGGCCTGAAGCGTGGGAAAACTGAAGAAGCCATTTCTGATCGGGTGAGTTTATTTAATAAAAACCTTTATAATTTCAGCAACATAAATTTTGAACACGTAAGTTAAATCTTTCTTTGGAGTTGACGGAACAAGCAAGAAATGAGTTTAGTAGTTTATCTACTCACCAATAGATGTCGCTAGTGATTAATGAAGAACCAATGAAACGAAATAACTTCTGAATGAAATGACTATAAAAGTAAATTGTTTTCGTTTACAAGATAAAGTTTTTTTGTTTCATTTTAAACAAAAACAAAATTTACCCTTTCGATCAATCTCTTCGTGCGACAGAATAATAACTAAAAATCTGTTTAAACTCGATGACACTTGTACTAAATTCTGCACCTTATTTTCAACGAACATTTTCTAAAGAGCTCTTTCACAGTGCCCTACAAACTTACTGTTGCCGGCAGCTATGGCGCTACGCGCGTATTTATTTAACAATTTTATATGGAGCATATTAGTTCGAGATTTTACCACCAGCATTTTTAAAATTGTTGAAAGTTGGAGTGCTCTTGAACTGCTTGCTTTGAGCATTGAGATGAGAGGAGAGGTATTACGTAGAACATTTTAAACGTACATTTCGATGTTTTCTCAGTTTGACAACCACTTCATAACGTCTGAGGGCTGGGAAATAAACACCTCTTTAGCTGTTTTTGACCTACACTATAATCTTGTCCGTTTCTTTTTATTAATATCTCTGTTGCCCGCGACTCCGTCCGCATTGAATTCGTTTATCGCCATCCCGCAGGAACTATGCTATTTTCTGGGATAAAATCTATCCTAGTCCTTCTCTGGAACTCAAACTATCTGTATACCGAATTTCATCTAAATCGGTTCAGTGGTTTGGACGTGAAGACATAACAAACATTTATAATAGTAGTGGGAAGTGGGATAATATAGTGGGATATTCTGAAAACAGTATAAAATTGTCTTTTACCCCCTAGAACGAAGTTTGTTCTCTCTCATTTTAAACTCCGACGCAAAAATAGGTGGTTACTTAAAAAAGTTGAAAAATTCTGTCATTGTTAAATGGTTTTTCAAAGTTTAATATCTCAAAAATTGCTGAACCGATTTTTATCACACATAGCTTAGAACCATCGCAAGGAAACTCGATTTCACTTAAAAAATCGCATCGAAATCAGTCTTTCTGTTTGATAGCTACAATGCCGCAGACAGACAGACAGACATGGACGTCAAACTTATAATCCCCTTCTTTACGCGTCGAGGATTAAAAATAGAATGTCTCATTCATGTAGGTATTTCTCGGGTAATGCCCGACATGTTTCAGACTCTACTTGTGATAGTAGTAATTGTGCAACAGTGCTGGCGGGCAGTTCTCGTTGGCTGTCCGTTCGAGCACACACTATTGAATTGCTTCGCAGGTTGCGCAGGTTTCCTCACAATGTTGACAAAGGACACAATAAAAAAAATTTTTTTAGAGGTACCTTCGAGCTTTATTTCTGACCGTACATTTTGTTGACTGTAGGTACAAATGCATTGTACTGTACTACATATGTAAAATTCAAGTCCCTGGAAGTGGGTTAAAGAGTTCTAAGATTTGATCCAAATGTGACACAACAACTTAATTAAAAACCTATAAAAATCTAAATAGATGCAACATGTAACTATGGATTCAAGATAAAAAATCAAATCAGATGATAATTGAATTTTAATAGATCATCATAATTTTGAAAGAAAGAAAAGAATCTACCTAGTTGTTTTGGTCCAAAGATTATTATCGAAAAAAAAAACGTTTTAGCAAAAAAAAAGACAGCGAAAGCATGGTAGGTAGAAATTATGAAAACCTTAAAAATAACTTTAAAACTCAACGCTTAGCAGATCCAAACGAGATTACACCCTAATCTAGTTATCTGGGCCTCATATCATTATGCTAAACTAAACTATGAACTTCCGAACAACACCCCACTACTTTAACCAAAGTAAAATCTTATTTAGTACGAACCCGCGCGGCGGCGGCGGTGGACGTCGGCCATTTTGTTATTTTACGCGCCATTTCTAACGTCAAACGTCATTGTGCCAGTGCGAGTGCCAGTGTCTGTGTCGTGTTGAAATTAAAAAGTTATAGTGAGATGAATGCGTGCGAAAGTTGCGTAAGTTTGCGCGTCGGTTTGTCTTAGAGGAAGACTTGGTATGGGTATGAGATGATTTCGTTTCTTCCCGTCTTAAATAAACTATTGAAAAAAAAATTGGCTGTATGGCTTTAAATCTTCGTCTTTTTCGCAGTGGAAAAAAACAAAGTTAGGAAGTTGGTGTGCTGTAATGTTTCATTTATGAAATACCTTTTCTAGGATAACTTTCTTGAACACTTATTAATGTTTCAATGGCAACTCGCCCGGTCTTCGCATGGATACAACTTTGAAATAACCTAACCATAAAAATTTCATTTTTAATACAAGATTTTTTGCTGACTTTACTTTTTGTTGACTGTACTTGCATTGTCACCCAAACTACATTTGCATACCAAATTTCAAGTCGATGCTATTAACCGTCGAAGAGTTCCGTCCTGCGGAGACGATCCTGGCTGGACTACCAGGATGTCACTACCAGAATATTGTATTGTCACGCGATTTACATAAGTATTCCAAATTTCAAGTCAATCCGACTACTGGAAGTTGGTCGAATTTAACTTGCAAGATTTGATTACAGACAGACAGACAGACAACGGGACAGGTGAAACTAAATAAAAGCTTGCAATAAAAAAAGCAAAAATAAAGAAAGTCAAAGCCAAATTTCACATTTTCATTTCCCTTGCCCTAAAACTACACTCGCGCAAAGCCGGGGCGCGTCGCTAGCTATATGAACCTTCTTCTTGAACGACTTTATCTCTATTGATGGAAGCAGCATTAAGTTAAGATCCATTGCCAGTGGCGTAGCTAGGTAACCTAGGGCCCTGGGGCAAATAAAAAAATGGGGCCCACTGCTATCAAAACTGGTAAGGTTTTTTGAAGTAAATCTTAAAAATGCTAAGCAACTTTATCATCAGCTATAAAGCAGAATTTCGAGGGCCCCCTGAGCTTGAGGGCCCCGGGGCACTGCCCCGCCTAGCCCCTTGGTAGCTACGCCACTGTCCATTGCGTAATTAAAACATCTAAGGCCTAGGCGTGCATTTCCGCTCTATCACATCACCTTTAGATAGCAGTTAGTAGAGGAACACGCACTTCTGAATACATTGAAAGCTTGTGATCTAGCCATTTGGATTATTATAATGTACCTACCTACATAACATACATACAGAGGAACAGATGGTGGAAAGCGACTTTGTTTTATTAAGTACTACATATCGTAGTTTGTCAACTTATGTGTGAACGTGTTCTATCTGCGGTAAACATCATTCACAAAAGTCCAAAATACGGATATTACACGTTGTTTTGTGCGACTAATGTTACGATTGAATATATTACAAAACAGACTAATAGTTTGTTCACAGGTGATAATGATAATGTCATTAAATATTTCATTTTAATGTAAGCATTTTTGTTGACTTTACTTTTCAATCCGACACAAAACGAGGGTTGTTATTTTGACGCCGAAGTCTGTTTGTCTGTGTAACGTAGCCTCAAACGGATGGACCAATTTCAATGCGGTTTTTGTAA
This sequence comes from Choristoneura fumiferana, assembly GCF_025370935.1. Taxonomy (NCBI): domain Eukaryota; kingdom Metazoa; phylum Arthropoda; class Insecta; order Lepidoptera; family Tortricidae; genus Choristoneura; species Choristoneura fumiferana. The sequence continues at coordinate 1,263,306 of NC_133499.1, read as the reverse complement.
GCGAAGCGAGTCTGCTTGTGGCAGTTCTTAGCTGTGTTTCATTAGAATTGATTCAGGCATTTTTGAGATATTCAGCGTTGAAACTATGTCGGGGTTTTTCGATTGTTCTCGCATTGATATCCAGTCACTGGAAATGGGTTTATTAATTGAGACTTTCAAGATTTGCTAAAATAAAAGCTGCTGAAAACAATTTTGTAACTTAACTAAGACAGGGGCTGTTTCACCACCTATTAATTAATTTTATTTGACGGATAAATGTGATGCCGTCTCCGTCTATTCGAACAAAACAAATAGAGACGGCATCACATTTATCCGTCAAATAAATTTTATCAATGGATGGTGAAACAGAGGGTTAGTCTATTTAAATTTATAACCAAGATTATCTCATCAACTAGAACTAGAATCTAGTTATTAGATCATTATCAGACCTCCTACGATGGATATAGTATTATTAAAAATAACCAACTTACACCTTTTATGACAGATTATATCTTAATAAGCTCTTCAAGGTCGAAAAACATGACGATATTTATTATTACTCAATACCGCAGCCCGCTGTTGGTTGGTACATAAACATACGTTTACTCGGTACATGGTAAAATAGGTATTCAAACTACATAGATCTCCAAATCAGTTGCTTTTACCTTTTTCGCAGTCTTTTTTTGTAAAAATATTAGTTCTTCTTTTCCAAATATACAATTTTACTGGCAAATGTGATGAAAAACATTATATGTCGCACGGGCGGTACTAGAATTACGAACATCGACTCATTAAAAGCCCTCAGTGTTCGACTTCGGGCTTCTAGTAGACTCTCGTTCGTAATTCCTTATTTACCGCCCTTAAGACACAATGTACTATTCCGATCTGACCCGATGCGAGCCGTTTGGTGGAAGTCATGCTTTAGGCGCTAAATGATCATATCATGTCATACTTTATTTCGCAGTGCGCCGACGCACGCCCACGCGCATGGACTCTGCTACAATTGAACGGAAAAGTTCAATTAGAGGGTATCCAGAACAATCGCTGCTAGAATGAGATAAATCTTTAAAAAGTATAACTGACCGATTTACGGACTGTAAGCGGTTTGCTTCATCTTTCATAATGCGAACTGCTAAGGAATAGAATTCGCTCCCATCCAGGGATACAGACATCCCACCCCTCCCCCACATATGCCCCACGGCACAAAAAATCTAACTAGGCGTCCATAGGCTGAACCAATGTATGTAATAATATAATTTATTCGCTTAGCTTAAAACATTACCACAAATGTATTCTTTCTCCTCCTACACTACACAATTATTGCCTGTATCTGAGAACCTGGAGTGCAATTTAGAGACATTTACGGGCCATATAAGTCGCCGACGCTTTTTATCATTAAAGACAAGATATTAACATGTATAAAAATATTAACAATAAAATAATAATGTTGAAAAAAGAAGAAGAAAAAAAACCGTCAACATCGGCAAAAACATGTGTGTGTGTGTGTGTGTGTGTGAGTGAGTAGTGAGTGAGTGAGTTTGAGTTGTAGTGAGTGTGTGTGTGTGTGTGTGTGTGTGTGTGAGTTAGTGAGAGTGAGTGTGTGTGAGTGTGTGTGTGAGTGTGATGTTTGTATGTTAATTTGTTCGCTGCTGCTCGACGCGGGCGGACTTGACGCTGCTTTTTTGAGTCGCGGGAAATTCTAAATGGGGTCACGTGACCAGATTTATCGCTGGAAACGAGCGTCGAGCGACTGCATGTGGCCGCACCTTGCCACTGACGCGTTGTAGGCTGATCAGTCAGTCATTATTCTTAAACACAGAAGTAAAATTAGTTTATCTATGTACAAGTATATTAATGATCAGTATTGCAAACGAAAAACAACTAATGGAAATTCAAAATTCATTTTAAAGTTGAATATGTAGTCACCAGCATTAATATCTGACACGTCCTTCCGGCCCTAGAAATAGAGTAATATCAGATATTGGTGCTGGTGACTGTACCTATTTCGCAAACGAATCACTGCATCGAAACATTGTCTTTACCACCGTAATGATGTAAAAATACCCATCCGAGTATACCACACACAAAAAAACACTTCCAGTTTTTACCCGACTGCCCGAAGAAGGGTTATTTAGCACTAATAATCTCTAAGGCTAAGCTAAGCGGATGGACGGACAGACAGAGATGGAGAAACTATAAGGGTTTTGGCTAAGGAACCCTAATAAAATATGGTAGTAGTCTAGTACTAAACAATCTTTGTTCTTAGCCCTTTGCATGCAAATGCACAATAGCACTGATTTTTATGGCCTATGGCCGGCAGCGTATGCTGTACGTAAATATAAGTATCTGGTAGATATAGTGTTGTTAATTTAAACATGACATCACGTTAGCTAGAGCGCAAATAAGATAGGAGATGAATACGCGTCTAAGCGCGCTAACATGTTTCTAATGCGTTAGCACAACCTAGATTATGTGATCTTTGCTAATAGGTATTATAAATACGAAAGTATGTTTGTTAGGCTTTCACGCTTAAAGTACCATAGAATATGATTGATGAAATTGAGTTTGGATTACTACGTCTTAAAGAGTCATGTTTGAGCTAATAGCTTGACATAGTAGTTGAGTATCGATTTTAAGACTGAGAGTATGATTACCCAATAATGATGAAATTTGGTTTGGACATAGTTTAAGATCCTGAGAATGACATAAGTTGAGTTTCTTGCCGGATTCTTCTCAGCAGAGTTGCCGAACGGTGGTAGATTTTTTTTGACATTCATAAGTGCTTGTTATAGCCTAAATTGAATAAAGATATTTTGACTTTGACTTTGACTTTGACCCTTAGTTTAAGTTATCGCTTACAAAATACGTCTCGATCGCGTTCGCGTTAAAATCTCAATTTATATGGAAACACGAACGGTACGTTCGCGATTTCGTGTTTCCATACAAAGTGAGATTTTAACGCGAACGCGATCGAGACATATTTTGTAACCGAAAACTTACACTAAGGGACTGGAAATAGAAAATTCTAGAAATAGGAAATTCACAGTACCCGCGGGCGCACGACATACGAATGCGTTGCAACCAACTAATGAAAATAATTGTTGATTGCGACTGTCTACAAAGGATTCGTCAGTCGCTATCCGCGGGAACTGTAAAATTTTCGGGAAAAGCAAGCAGCCTGTGTCTTTTTTATTCCCCTGGATGGCAACGAGAGTGGTAAGAGATCACCATCGCCCATAAACATCTGCAACACATCTTGTTGCCAGCCTAGAGGCCTAAGATGGGATACCACAAGTGCCAGTAGTAATTTCACTGATTTCCTTACTCTCCACGCCGAAACACAACAGTGCAAGCACTGCTGCTTCACGGCAGGATTAGCGAGCAGGGTGGTGGTAGCAATCCGGGCGGACCTTGCACAAGGTCCTACCACCTGCAACCTGTAACCTGTGTGTTAGCCCAAGTTACAAACTATCAGTGTGGCAAATTTCATCCAAACCCTTCCGATTCGTTTTTGCGTGATGAACATCTAAACTTTCGCTTTGAGTTATATTATTAGTAGGAAATATGATTCATTAGTTTTTCAAGCAGGATGGAACCCCTTCCTTTACCTTTTTGTTGCTCTTTGATTGACTTCCGACAAGGATGTTTATTACCGCTATCTGTGGCACTTCCTAGCTGCCAACCTAACGCGCGGGAATGCGCCTGACACCAAGTAAGGCAAATGGCGCCAAATCGAGATTACTAATGCGGCAAGATAAATAAGGTGTACGGCAGTAAGGCATGATTTGTAATGACTATGATCAGCTTTAATGTATTTTAAATACTCTGAACATAATGCGTTAGTTAGTTACGTGTTTATTATTATTTGGCTCTCCATCAGACGACGATTTTGCCAGTGTCCAGTAGCTTATGTCGTTCAGTAGAAAAATTCTAGAAAACTAAATATGAATGGTGGTGGATGAATACCTAACCTTGGACCTTAAACGAGCTTTAAACATAGTGGGTAGGTGATTAAATGAAGTTGTCAAATTGACGTCTGTCAGTCTGTGGCCACAGATGCAAAATATTGACTGGATTGATTGTCTTATTAATAAAGAAACATAATGTATCCAACACGTTTGGGTAAAAACGTATCATTCAGCTAAAACTGCAAGAAGATAGACAAAACTCACAAAAGCGGGAAGTCGTGTTTCAGCTTCTAAAATCTTTCTTCGCTAAACAATTTTTAACTTTACTGAATTACTTACAATTTCAATTCAAACAGAATACAACAAGCAACGATCATGGCATTCAATCACAAAAACAATTATTAGTAAAAAAAAAACACGTCAGTTGGCAAAAACATAGATAAAACACACAAGCACTTTAACTTCGGCTTTCCCATTAGCTCTATTATATATCTATTAAGTCTCTATAGTTATTGGAAAAAAAACTTTCATCTTTTCGGAATTGGCAGCATTCCCAACAAATTCAAACAGAACAAGCAAACACTTAATAGTTATTCGCTAACGCTCGTTGGCAATCAATTACAATTGTAATTACACTAAATTGAATACCATACCATAATCACCTTTTTGTTTACATTTTTTTTCTTCACATGTTTCGACATACTTAATCTGTATTCCCCGACCTTGGCTGAATGGCTGGACGACCTTCGGCGTGCCTTAGACTAAACCCACGACGCGAAAAAAATTTGGTCATCGCCATAAACGCGACGAGCTTTCAATGTTATGCTCTCCGGGTCATTATGTAAAACTATATGTTTATAAGTGTTCATTTTTATTCATTTAATGGTTTGAAAAGCTATTATTACTATTAGGAATGTGGATTTAATATTTAAGATCGCTGGACTGGCTGGAGCTCACTTGTCCAACGACACATTTTAGAAGTATGTTTCATACTCGTACCGTACCACAGATTAGTAATAGTAAGTACAGCATGAGTATAGTTCCTCTCTGTTTGTTTTGTCCGAATAAACAGAGACGACATTGCATAGGTACATTGTCACAGATACATAAGATTTATCAATGAGTGGTAAAACCACAGATTAAACAGGCTCTTAATGTCAAAAACAAAGAAAAAAAGAAAGAAAGCCATAACACAAGCCGTCCATGCCCTTTCGTCCTGTAGGTTTTTCTTTATCGCTCCAATTTCTAAGGTGGGACAATGAGAAGTTATCTCATAGCCATTCGTTACTTATTTAGTTAGAACTGACGTCATTATTTGTTCCGTCGTAACTGTGTCACTCCTAACAAATAGACCACTGTTGTTAAAAACTTATGAATCAGTTCTAATTTTAGCAGAAAGTGGTTATTAGGGTTCCGTACCTCAAAAGCAAAAAAACGCAACGCTTATAGTATATAGGATTACGTTGTTGTCCGTCCGTCTGTCTATCGAGATCCTTCCTAAGATGATTCCCGAGATAAAGGTTTAGGTCCAGTTGAAATTAAAACCACAAACTCAAGAATAAAGAAGCTGAATGAAGCTGTAAACTAACCTAACCAACAAAAGTTGGAAAACCCCGGACTCTGTCACTTCAAAGTTCAATATCTCAAAAACGCTGAACCGATTTTGATGAAACATGTCTAAGAACCATTGGTAGAAAACCTGCTTTCAATTAAAAAACTGCATTCAAATCGGTCCACCCGTTTAAGAGGTACGGTGCCACAGACAGACAAACAGACAGACAGACACACATAGCGATCAAACTTATAACACCCCTCTTTTTGCGTCGGGGATTAAAAATCAAGCTTCTTTCGTACAAATTGCCTTAACTGAATAATTTATAGGGTACTTAGGGTGTTCCTAACGATTTGTAACGAGTTTAAAGTATAAACAATGAACTGTTAATAACCCCTAAGATCAAATTACGTATTGGATGTAATGTTAACAATTTTTTTATCAAAAATGTAACTTTGTGTTAACCACTCTTTACATCGATTATTATTAACCACTTACTGTGGAGGGACGCATATATGTTTGCTTACTATAAATACAAAACTCGGCACAATAACAAAAAACCGGCCAAGAGCGTGTCGGACACGCCCGAAATAGGGTTCCGTAGCCATTACGAAAAAAATTAGTAATATTTTTCTAAGGATTTCGTATTAATCTACCATAGTTTAAGTATATTTTATACCTTAGGCTGATATTTGCTCTAAAACTACTAATAATTCTCAAGCAAACTTAGCCGTTATAGTTTTCCTTGAAAGTTTTATATACTTACCATTCTGAATTTTTTCAAATTTTTCCACCCGCCGATTTACTTTTTAGAGGGGGGGGACGCTCCATTTTAATGAAAATTTGCACTTTAAAGTTGAATATTCCGCAAACAAATCACTGAATCGAAAAATCGTCTTAGCACGCTGTACATTACACAACTCAGTAATTAAAAGGAAATATTTACAAATGAAGCAGCAAATCTCATTGATTTACTTAAATATAAGGCAATAACTCAGTTCCTGGACAGAGAATAAAAACAAATCTACAATTAAACCAATAATTGCGTACCACAGCCACAGATAAGTACAGATAGCATACTTTCTAAGCTAAACCCGGAGACATGCGATGTTTCGTGTCCGAAAGAAATTTAATGTTAGTAATTGTCTATGGCTTTTTAGTAAGTATGTAAAATCTACGCTATAATTT
>NC_133499.1:1246154-1256579 GCF_025370935.1 Choristoneura fumiferana | reverse complement strand
TTTTTACATGAAACTGACCGTAATTGACCCCTATCTCACGATGTTTGTCTAGTCTTACATGACTTGGCTTGGTTATAAGGTAAATACGAACGCTAGTCTCTGTCCCGATACTTGGCATCTTTAACCTGATGTCAATTCGATAGAGATACAGCAAGGGTCGTCTATTGGGCATTAGCGTGTCGGGCACATCGGCGTTTCCCTTACGTTTTGCGATTTTTCGATTTCCATCATCAAAACATTGTTATGATATTTTTTTCAACCTTGCTAATTGCTGTGATCAAATTTATTTGAAATTTGATTATGACAATGAATTTTACTTTGATGACAACGTAAAGGCGTATCGTCAGCAAAACAGCTTGAATGAAACGTTTTCATATTTAAATGCGTATTCGAAACGATGGAACAGTTCAATGTTCATCTGACTTCAAGATGGCCGCATAAAACGGTATTGTTTATGGCAACCTGCTGCAGTAAACTCGCAATGTTCTTACCCGTAGCTTATACATAAGAATAGACTTGAATTGGCATTGCAGGTGAGCCTGGTCGCTCTTTTTATTCAAGTTAAACTTTCATCTAGCTATACGAAACTAGCTGAGCGGCGAACAACGAAAGCTATCATTCATTGTTTAATGAATAGTTAATTTTATTAGACTTTTTATTTTCTAGATGTTCTTTTTCTTTTTAATGTTTACTAAGTAGTCGTAAGCCCATATCCAGAATGGTTTTAGTGTTTGTGTGTGATTTTGTTACTTATTATTAGTACTTTAGGTACCTGTATTTTGTATTACTTTATTTTTGTGAACTATTATTGTATATTTGTATAAGTACACTTTTCTTTAGTTTTCATTAATTTTAACAGATGGCTCAGTTATTGTATAGTAATGACGTGGATAATTAACATAATAATTAAATATACTTAAGTATGTATTTGAGTTCACAGTCTTTGTAAAAGTCTTCGTCTTCCAACAAAATAACAAGTTGTGTTGACGATTCATTGCCTTGCCTCCAAAAAAAAAACAATCGATTGTCGCTACATCATAAAGTCTTCATTCAATTTCATGTTCAGGACCACTCACATTAACATGAGAAACACGCAATTTGGGCGCTAATTGTGGTGATTTGCATAATCAGAGTGAGCCGTATGTATAACATCGATTACGCTGCGTTGTAAGTTGTAATCGATTTAATTTCTAGAGGGCTTTCATGATTATTGTCGAGAATTGTGCATTAAAATTATGTCTTTCTGAATAATTCAAAGAAGCCGTGGTGGCCTAGTGGTTTGACCTATCTCCTCTCAAGCAGAGAGTCGTGGGTTCGAACCCCGGCTCGCACCTCTGAGTTTTTCGAAATTCATGTGCGGAATTACATTTGAAATTTACCACGAGCTTTGCGGTGAAGGAAACATCGTGAGGAAACCTGCACAAACCTGCGAAGCGATTCAATGGTGCGTGCGAAGTTCCCAATCCCCGCACTGGGCCCGCGTGGGAACTATGGCCCAAGCCTCTTGTTCTGAGAGGAGGCCTGTGCCAGCAGTGGGACGTATATAGGCTGGGATGATGATGATGATGATGAATAATTCAATTAATTTAGTTTAAAGGTTTGATTTTCTGCAGTCTGCGAAACGATAATGAGGCCTAATGTTTGCCTTGTTTCTTCATGTAGGTACCTGTTTTTGTTTGCCTTAGTACCTGTGGTGTTGAATAAAGAGTTAGTAAGCAATTGTGTTTTATTATATTTCTTGTCTAATGAGAAAAAAAAAACTCTTTTGGTGTATTTACATAAATAATTCATTGCCATTTTAACAGTGAACAAATGTTTTAATTATTTTTTAATTTAACAAAACAAAACTCAGTTATTTTTTATATATAAAAATGAATCCCTATTTCCCTTGGTCACGGCATCACGCGTGACTGGCTGGACCGATTTCGCTAATTCTTTTTTTGTTGTGTTTACTATTGTCAGGAGAAGGTTCTTATAACAGAAGATTTAGAAAATTAAAAAAAAAACTACATCGTGGGCAAAGCCGCGGGCACCAGCATTTTTTTATACAACTGCAAATCGAGAGATTTGCGTGGGCGGTGGCTTACTAGACTGTTGAAAAAGAACATTTAAAAAGAATTTAAGAATCTATAAAGTTCTTAGAAGAATAATCTTAAATAAATAATAGCCACAGCCGCATCAGTAAACATTTCAACGTTCCATTTATACTCCCAGTAAGCGAGTTCTGTGTCCCTGGCGACCATATTTCATCGGCGTCAGCCCCGACACGTTCAACCTCCATTTTAACCCCCGTTTTTACAATAGGTTTAGCTCCTCCGAACAAAGGTGTCAACCTGTCGTCTGAGGGAATTCAACGAGGTTACCTCAGGGGACATTTCTGACTAGCACAGTTTATATCCAATACTTAAACGAAATAGTGCTATCGCTTCTACTTATTTCTGCAAAAGCGACGTGGCAATTTGACTGAATTCTCAAATCTGAAAGAAATGCGGTGATTCTCATTGATTTCATGATCTGTGCACTCAGTCTAATTACAATATTAGGGTGAAAAATGACAGGGTAATTTGACTGGTGCATAGATGAATAAGAATGGCTGGTTAAGAAAAATCTCCTACAAGAAAAAGCTAAAGAGCTCCGTTAAGTACAGTTTGGTAAAAATGCCGCTATTTTCCTATTCACAAATTTGTCGGCAATTTTGAAAATGAAAATTTGATGGAGAATTCTCGTTTCACAAGACAGACCAAAATTAATTAATCACAAACGTTAATTAGTATCGTGAACAAGGAAGAAGGCAATATCTAAAATTTCAAATGCAGTAGACCGCGTCGCATGCGTTGATAAGGGTAAGTTGTTATAAAATATTTTGAGATATAAATATAAGTTTTCGTGGAAAATTACATACAAAATTTACCATTAATTGACAACGGAGAGAATTGTCGTAATTTGTGGCACCCAAATATCGCAAGGATGATAATTATGGTCAAGAAAAAAACTAATCTTTTGAGCTATTCTCTAGTTATACTAGCGGACCCGGCAGACGTTGTCCTACCCGGAAAAGCAACACTACATTAAGGGGCTGTTTCACCATCCATTGATTAGCGTTAACCGACGGTTAAATGTGATGCCGTCTCCGTCTATTCAAACAAAACAAATAGAGACGGCATCACACCTAACCGCCAGTTAACACTAATCAATGGATGGTGAAACAGCCCCTAAATATGAAAACATACCGACAGAAGAGCCACCCAGATCCAATTATGTTTTCAAAGCATTCAGGAACCTATTGAAATATACACATAAAAATTCCATCCGAATCGGTCCAGCCTTTCAGAAGGAGTTAGGTGACAAGCACACGTGCAGAATAATTAGACTAAAAAAGGTAGGTATACGAGTATATTAAGAAAAATAATAATAAGATGTTGGTACCCCACTCCAAGATTATTAAATCAAAACGAAACGATTATTGCCGCGCATCTCTTTGAGGGCTGCCAAATGCACCAGTTTGCCTAAAATCAACTAACTAACCTGAAAATACTGATTGCTCACATACACACATATTATAAGCCAATAGGTATTATTATTATGTCCTACCTAGTATCGTGTGGCGCTATCTATCACAACTATCGCAAGTCACGACTACTCCTACGTTTCAATATAATCACAAAGGCGTAAGAAATTATGTACCACTTATATTTTTCTTATATTAGTTGTTTTTGTTAGTAAAACATTTACTGAACAAAATGCAAGATTTAAAATAAAAAAACTGCTAAATCATATAATTTGGCTGAAAAAACGTTCTACTGATAAAAACAAATAAAACAAGACATTCGTTAAAAGTTCCAGAATCTCTAATGACTTAGTAGAAATATTAAAAACTGATCTTCAATATAACATTGTCTTCAGCAACCAACAAACAAGAATAAAATTGCGACCAACATTTCAGAACAACAAGTCATCCGTAGTCATTATTAGACAATAGATGAGACCGTAAACAAAATCATCGCTGGTATCTAACAGGCGCCATTTTCCTATCAAACTAACGACAGTGTTACGAAATGAATGCTACCCAACGCTTGGGGGTGGATGGCCATCGATTTCACAGAACTGCCTGCGTTATTTCGGACTTGAGATCAGAATTTTGTACACTTAAATTAGCTACAAAATGCGACAAATGAGTACTATATTAAAATGATAGCTCCGTTAAGCATGTTACTTTGATAATTCAAATAATTTGATCATATTGTTAATTTGTAGATTAACTTTCCTATAAAAATATATCTAGGATATCAAGGCGTTGTTTTCAACAGTCAGTAACAAATATCTGATAAGACTAAAAAATATATTTAAAAATCCATTAATTTAACTACATTTCAGCGTTTTTCATCTTTTAAGAAATTGCAGTATGAAGAGGAATATAGTATCTCATCTGATTATTTTCATCTTTCTTACAAAATAAATTAGATGCGTAAAAAAACAAAGAACACACTTATGACTAATGAACTCGAATTCTGGAACTCCCTAAGAAATACTGCCCTCTTAAGGTAAAATACAGTACCTACTCTAACAAAAAAGTCGCTTTTCAGTTATTTTTATCATTGTGTAGATACTTACCTCTAAATTGTTTTTTTTGTGGTACCGCTTTTTGCATTAAAAGTAAGTAAAGTATTTATGTTTCACCATTCCGTAAAGTCTTATTGTTCACCATTCCGATAAAGTTCCTCGTTCCTATTTATTTATTACCTAAGAAAATTTCTCAAAAATGACCGTAAAAGTTGACATTATCTTTACATATCAGAAGGTGAAGTGCATAGTTTATGGTCAGCGAAAAATTAAAAAGTTAAAACGATTGCAGGCGCGCTAGCTCGACAATAATGAATTAGCGCGCCTGCAATCAGTCACATTTTTTTTAAAGTTAAAAAGGCATGGCAATATTGGCACAAGTCGTATACATACAGCCAAGTCTAATGGCCGGTATCAGATATTTTGTTGGAACTCCGGACTTTTTCTATTGGGTCTGAAATAGCTTGTGTTGTTTTCGGTGGAAAAATACACCTGCAGGTTATTTTTAATGAAAAAAGGCGGGAAAGCATAAGAAAAATATTGTAATAAAATTAAATTTTCTAATATATTTTGAGAAAAAGTTTATTCTATTTCAGAATTAATCACCATTTTGAGAAAAGCTTTATATTAGTCTCGGCTGGAATAGCAATTGCTGGCTTCGTATTAGTTAAACGGACTCGCAAGCTCGTCCGTTTAATACTCATACTCACCAGCAATTGCCTACTTCCAGGCCACGACAATAATCTACTATTATCAGCTATAAGTAACTCACCGCTGAACCTAATCTGGGGTGTACTCGTCATCTTAACGGGCACTTGCGTTGTTTAAGTATTCTTACACTGAGCGGTAAACTTTTATGAGTAAATTACTCGAGAATAACCCGGCATCATAAAATGAAGTTTAAGCACCGTTGGTAAGACCCGAAGGTGCAGCAATAATGACTTGACTTACCTCAGAGGTGTACCTCAGGGGACATTTCTGGTTAGCACAATTTATATCCAATATATAAACGAAATAGTATGCCTGGGCATTTTTATTTTAAATTAAGCAAAAATTGTTTTTTCAGAGGTAGGTAAATCTGGGTTCTCCTTACTCAGAATCACGAGCACTATTGATTTTGACGAAGAAAAAAAATTACCACTACTATTACCACCATGAATGACTGTCGGATAAAATCTTTATTAAATAGTAATATACTAAGTGCATAAATCTAAAAGAAAACTTGTGGCCGATCTCTTGATATGACTTGAATTGCATTTGAATTTTTTTTTTTATTCGACTGGAGGGCAAACGAGCAAGTGGGTCTCCCATAAACATCTGTAACACCAGGGGTATTGCAGATGCGTTGCCAACCTAGAGGCCTAAGATGGGATACCTCCAAGTGTCAGTAATTTCACCGGCTGTCTTACTCTCCACGCCGAAACACAACAGTGCAAGCACTGCTGCTAAACGGCAGGATTAGCGAGCAAGATGGTGGTAGCAATCCGGGCGGACCTTGCACAAGGTCCTACCACCTACAAGATATGAATAGATCCGTGTTAATACATTGTGAAGAGAAGACAAAATCAACCCTATTTAAGATCATGTCACAGATCCATGATGCATCAAGCCTTACTGTCTTATCCGCATTTGCGGTATTATTTTGTAAAATGTTAAATGTTCGTAGAGAATGTAAATTAGGAATGAATTTATGGGAATAATTACTAATTTTAAAGGAATTATATTTATTTATACAGCATCAATTCGAAATGAAAAAGTCAACGTCAAAATCGCACATGCGCAATATCCATGATAAAAGCGGAAGCGGAAATACAGTCGCCACATCAGCCCCCCCGAGACCTTTAGGGTCGATAAAAATTAGGAAAAATAACCTGACGACCAGAACGAGTAGTCCTAGAAGGTGTAGGAGTTGCTACAACCACAGGTGTTCTCGCAGGAACAGTGGTCGATGACGTAGAAGTGCTACCTGGTTCATCTGTTAGGATATAAGCAGGTTTCAGCCTATCGATCGAAACATTAGTAATTCGACCTGCTACGTCTATGGCGAAAAACTTATCATTTCTACTGACTACTTTATAAGGGCCAGCATGAGGTGGCTGCAAAGATCGTCGTACAAAGTCTTGTCTTATAAATACATGTGATACTGTCGACAAATCTTTAAAAACAAACACTTGAGAAGAGCCATGTCGTGCTACGGCCTTAGGTGGAGTTTTTCATATGAAGACGCAACCTAGTCAAAAAATCAGTATAGTCCGTCAGTCTGTCAGTAGTCGGTTCAAAAAATTCACCAGGGAGCTTAAGCACTTCACCGTAAACTAGTTCGGCGGATGATGCGGACAAGTCCTCCTTCCATGAACTACGTACACCGAGAAGACCAATGGAAGAGATTCTGTCCAGCTCTCGTCTGCGTGGCACATAATTGCTGCCTCAATTGTCTATGGAAACGTTCCACAAGACCATTAGCAGCTGGATGATACGCAGTAGTTTTAAGATGATGTGAACCGATGATTGACGAAATTTTACTAAAAAGATGAGATTCAAATTGTCTACCTCTATCTGTGGTCACCTTTCGGGGCAACCAAAACGTGATATCCACGTAGATATAAATGCCTTGGCTACATTTTCAGCCGTAATATCCGTAAGCGGAACTGCCTCAGGCCACCGCGTAAACCTGTCAACGGCGGTAAGACAATATTTGTATCCGTTAGAAATCGGAAGTGGGCCTATAAGATCTACGTGGACATGGGAAAAACGGGCCGAAGGAAGTTTAAAATCATGCACTGGCGCATGAACATGGCGAGAAATTTTTGATTTCTGACAAGAAATGCACGTTCGCGCCCAGTTTCTGCAATCTTTCCTAATACCCGGCCATACATAGCGTTCAGTTACCATTTTTACGGTAGTCCTAACGCTAGGATGGCTAAGTCCGTGAATACTATTAAAAATTGACTTCCGGAATTCGGATGTAATAAATGGACGTTGAACTGGCCCGGACACATCGCAAAAAAGTTTACCTTTTGCAATTTTAAGGATGAACCGATTTTGATCAAATTTCTCAGTTCTGTGTCCGTGGCTTGAGAGGCTGCTAAAGAGTCAGAGTCAAGTATGTCTGTTATGGCGTCAGTCCTAGACAGTGCATCCGCGACAACGTTGTCCTCACCAGCAATATAACGAATGTCGGTGGTAAACTGTGATATAAAATCAAGATATCGAAATTGTCGCGGTGAACACGAATCATGTGACTTTTTAAATGCGGATACTATCGGTTTATGGTCAGTAAGAACAAAGAACGGTTTTAGTTCTAACATATACCTAAAATATTTAACCGACTCATAAATAGCAAGGAGTTCGCGGTCATAAGCACTGTACTTGATCTGCGCTGGAGTTAACTTTCTAGAAAAAAACCTAGCGGCTGCCAATGGCCTTGAACTTCTTGCTGTATGACAGATCCGATAGATAATTCAGACGCGTCCGTGACAACAGCAATAAGAGCAGTTGGATCGGGATGTGCCAGAGAGCAGCGTTAGCAATACTCGTTTTACAAGCATTGAAAGCCTCCTCAAGCTGGGACTCCAATCAATGCTGCTGTTGTTCTTCACTGATGGATCACTAAGCAGTCCATGGAGGGGAGCTTGTATCTTTGGCCGCATTAGCCACGAAACGTCTGTAAAAATTTAACGCGCCTAAAAACGCCTAAGCTCCCTAATTGTCTTAGGGCGTGAAAATTTTGAATAGCCTCGACTCTATCACCAATAGGCTTAGTACCCTCAGATGACACCATGTAGCCCAGGACTCTATTTCCGGAACAGCCAATACGCATTTGTTAGGTTAAGTAAAATGCCGTATTCGCTAAAGCGTTTAAATACCGTTCGTAGATGTTCCTGTGCTCTAAATTATTAGCAGAAGCTACTAGTACGTCATCAATAAATGGAAAACAGTAATCCAGACCTCTAAGGACTTCATCCATAAATCTTTGAAAAGTTTGAGCGGCGTTCCTCAAAACCGAAGCCCATGTAAGGAAATTTAAAAAGTCCAAGGGTGTCGTGATGCTGTCTTCGATACATCCTCTGGCGCAACAGGAATCTGATTGTATGCACGCACTAAATCCAACTTACTAAAAATCTTACAGCCTGATAAATTGTGCGAAAAATCAGCAATGTGGCGCACCGGATATTTTCCGTACCGTACGAGCATTGAGAGCTCGATAATCTCCGCAAGGTCGCCAACCTTGGTCCTTTTAGGGACAAGGTGAAGAGGAGGGACCATGAGCTTTCAGATCTTCGCACGATACCGGTGCGCTCCATCTCTTCGAATTCTGTTTCGCGATCTTCAAACGATCAGGTGCTAAACGTCTGGGTCTTGCGTAAACAGGTGGCCCAGGAGTTGTCCTATATAATGTTGGGTTTGGTGTACATTTACTTCTTGTGATGTTCCAACTGGCCGCTTATATCAGGATACTCTTGTAACAGCTTATGGAACGAAGAGTCACCTGAACAACTTTTATTTGCGGGCAGGCACAAGTAGAAGCAACCAGAGCACTGAGGTGAGCGATGTATGCTGTCAATTAGGCGCGCATGCGAATATCAACAAGCAAATTGTAAAAAGATAAAAAATCTACACCTATTATCGCGTTTACTCACATCAGCAATAACAAATCCAAGAAAAATTACGGCGTAAATTAAATCCAGGACAAACTCAACCAGCCATACGTAGAAATAACAGTATTATTCGCGGCCAAAGCTCATAATTCGTTTTATGACGCCTTTGTCCACTGAAATAGCTTAAAGGATATACGCATAGGTCAGACCCAGTATCAACTAAAAATTGCACCTTAGTTTAATGTCAGTAACAAATATACGACCCGATACAGCCGCACAATCACTAGTCGCTTCGAGCGACTCCCTAGCTAGTTTTTTGAGTAATTGCAAGCGAGATACATTTAGCTGCTTTTTCTGCGAATTTAAAATGGTACCAGCAGAGACGTTGCCACCGCACGGGAACGGCTCCTGGACGAGTTGCCGCGCTTGGCACGTGACTTCGATCTTGCTCTGGTGTCACGATGTCTGTTCGATGTTGACATCGCATCGAATCTTTGCCTCAAAGCTTCAATTTTTCGGCCTAACTCGTCGATAGCAGACACAGGTAGCGATGGTGATGTCGACGTCGAAGCGCAGCAACATGAGCAGTACAGTGCGAAGTAGCTCGTGTACCTTGTCCGCGAGCAATGCTAGCTTCTCTAGCGGCATGTCTTCCTGCGTCGCGATAATGCTTTGAAGCCAAAGTCGGCAATCGGCTTGACCATAGAGTCCGTATAAATTCATCAGGATAGTCGGGGCCCGCCTGGTACGGATGTGACGGAAAAACTGGCTTGGCTTCCTGTCTCGAGCTCCTCTCGCGACATCAATGCTTCAGTTGCTCTGTTCGCGAAGCGGATAAGCGAGCTGTCAACTGCTGTTTCAAGTCTCGTACTTATTCGCGTTCAGGCGTTTAGTAATAATGTCCTCGACTTCGGACGCATATTAAGGCTCTAACACGGAAATTACATGGTAGATTTCGTCGAATCCGATGTAATATTCGATAAGGCAAACTGTCCCTCTAGTTGCGCAAACAAAGCGATGTTTGTCAGGCCAAAATGGCGGAACCATAATACCCACTCGATGACCACTGCTTCACTTGGTTCCCATACATTGCTCGAATTTTCCTGCAGTTCGTAGTCGCGGGTCACCACTTATGGAATAATACTAATTTTAAGAATTATATTTATTTATACAGCATCAATTCGAAATGAAAAAAGTCAACGTCAAAATCCGCACATGCGCAATATCCATGATAAAGCGGAAGCGAAATACAGTCGCCACAAATTCA
>NC_133499.1:1203338-1243939 GCF_025370935.1 Choristoneura fumiferana | reverse complement strand
CATACGTTTTACTTGCCCGACATCGTATCGTCGTCCGATACCAATGTCGGATCGGTTAATGTGAAAACGCTCTTATGTGTTGGTTTTAGCCGGTTCTTAAATTGATTCGAATTCAGTGCTGGACTACAAGTTCTGGTAGTTTATTCCATGCCTTAACCAATCAGTTATCGGAATTTCTGGAAAATTCACAAATACATATGTATGTATACTTATAGGAAATTTAAGAAACGAAGTTTTCAATCCCCATACAAAATTGTGAGAAGTTTCCGAAATTTCCCATTTTCCTATATGAAAAGTTTCCTATATGGAAAGTTTTTGGCAAATCAGCAAAACAGAACTAGTGATGTCCTGTCACACCAAAATCAAGACAGTCTGTACTAGCGACCCAACCCGGTTTCGCACGGTTACAATTTTTCAAATAACCTTACCAACTTACAAAACCCAAGACGCAAAAAAGAGTTACTTTTATAAGTTTGACGCCATTTCTGTCCATGGACCGATTTTGATGAGGTTTTTTTACGTGACAGCGAGTTTCCTGAAAGTGGTTGTTAGCTATGTCTGATAAAACTAAGTTCAGCCGTTTTCGAGATATTTAACTTTGAAATGACAATGTTGGGGGTTTGTCAACTTTTATAAGTTAGATAAGTTATCAAAATCCATACTAATATTTATAAATGCGAAAATTTGTGTTTGTGTGTTTATATGTTTGTCCGTCTTTCACTTCGAAACGGAGCGACGGATCGACGTGATTTTTAGCATAGAGATAATTTTTTTTTCCGGAAAAATGCACAGTTCCCGAGGGAACAGCGCGCGCCTCCGCTGTCAGTGTGTTTCTAGCTTAAAAGGTCTTGTCTTGACAGACAGACGGACGGACGGACAACGCGTGCGAAGCCACGGGTAAACACAAGTTTTATAATGCGAGCTTAAGTAGTATTATCTTGTTTAATGTTTATTATATTATTATATGGTGCTCAATACAAAATAAGTCATTGTTTGTATTGTAAAGCTTGATTTCTTTCTTTATTCAAAGACTAAATACACTATAGCAATGGGCGGACACTTCGGATGCGCGTGCGGCTGTATTGTCGTCTCGGAATATAGCTACGTCTGTGCAAGAGATGTTTGTTATTATTAAAAAAAAAACCGGCGAAGTTCGAGTCGGACTCGCGCACGAAGGGTTCCGTAATTATCTATACAATATTAGACACTAGCAAAAAAAAATTGTTGTTTGGAGCCCCCTTAAATATTTATTTTACGTTAATTAAATTATTTATTTTTAAATTGATTATGCAACTAAATATTCTGTGAATATTTCAAGCGTCTACCGGTTGCCGTTATTAATGTCTAAGCAAAAAACGGCGAAAAAGGGGGGAGCCACCTTAAATATTAATTTTATTCATTTGTTTGTTTGTTTGTTTTATTCGACTGGATGGCAAACCAGCAAGTGGGTCT
Source organism: Choristoneura fumiferana (assembly GCF_025370935.1). Taxonomy (NCBI): domain Eukaryota; kingdom Metazoa; phylum Arthropoda; class Insecta; order Lepidoptera; family Tortricidae; genus Choristoneura; species Choristoneura fumiferana. The sequence goes on along the minus strand of NC_133499.1, from coordinate 1,242,487 downwards.
CCTTATGGTAAGAGATCACCACCGCCCATAAACATCTGCAACACCAGGGGTATTGCAGATGCGTTGCCAACCTAGAGACCCAAGATGGGATACCTCAAGTTTCACCGGCTGTCTTGCTCTTTTATTAGTATTTGTTGTAAAAGCGGCCACTGAACTGTATAATTATCACGGTTCATGAGAGACAGCCTGGTGACAGACGGACGGACAGACGGACAGCGGAGTCTTAGTAATAGGGTTCCGTTTTAACCCTTTGAATACGGAACCCTAAAAAAAGGTGATGGAAACACAAATTGCCTTAACTCGAAAAATTTATAGGTCACTTCTAGCTGCCCTAGAAACTTAATATTTTGTATTAAGTTAGGTACTCGTATAGCACAATCAATAAGAAAAACCTGAAAATATTTTTATTTTTCATATCTGACTGTGTCATAGAACCATCTAAAATGACCCCACACTGCGTACATTTCGCTTAGGGGCTCTGCTAACACTGGATATTCATATACCTACAAATTTGTACGGAACCCTCGATGCGCGAGTCCGGCTCGCACTTAGTTGGATTTTGAATGGTCCGTAGACTGCCGACTGCGTCCCGCGCCATCGAGCGCAAATAATCGACTCGTTCACAATCGATTATTGGACATTAATCGGTTATAACTCGATTTATAGCTGGCTTGATATCATTTTTAACCCCCGACGCAAAAAGAGGCGTGTTATAAGTTTGACCGCTATGTGTGTCTGTGTGTATGTCTGTGGCACCGTAGCTCTTAAATTCGAATGCGGCATTTTTTATTTGAAATCAGGTTTTTAAGCGATGGTTCTTAGACATCTTTCATCAAAATGAACATGAACTTTCGAGTGACAAAGCTTTTTGTTGGTTAGGTTATTTGCAATCAATTCTTCATGTAAGTAGCTGTGTGTAGTCATTAACTTGTCTCTCGTGTCACTACACTACCTATACCGAGTGTTACATATAAACATGTCGTCAACGTAGATGCTTTGGCTTTCTCGCGGTGGGCGGCGCTGTTTCGTCAGCTGATTGTGCGCATGCTAATGCGCGTGCGCGGGCGGCACGCACTTCATTGAGAGGCCTGTGGGGCATTTCACGAAGCTACAAGTTTCAATTTACAAGCGGTAGTTCTCTTTTCAATGCATACTGTTAAACAAGGACTACCGCTTGTGAATTGAAACTTGTAGCTTCGTAAAATAGGGCTAAGGGCGCTTTTTAAATCACACATGTAATAAGTTTTTGCTAGAACTTCAAACCGACTTCAAAAAAGGAGGAGGTTCTATGTTCCAATGTTTATTCTGTCCCGTCATTTTCCCGTTGTTTACATTATATTTAGGGCGTTTATTCCTGCTGAGCTGGCAACGTTGCATTTTTGTTAGTTTTTCTCGATAATTCTTAAAGTTGCATGAAAATTTAAAATGTTTTCTGATGAACACTTGTTAATATATTAGTTAATGTATCTAATAATTTTTCGTGATAGACTTTTATATTCCTTAAAAACGAATTAATGTTTAAGACCGGTTACCCGGGGATCATGTCATCAAAATCCCATCCCATTCAGTCATCATCATCCCAGCCTAAAACATCACACTGCTGGGCACAGGCCTCCTCTCAGAATGTGAGGGCTTGGGCCGTAGTTCCCACGCGGTCCCAGTACGGATTGGGAGCTTCACACACCATTGAATTGCTTCGCAGGTTGCGCAGGTTTCCTCACGATGTTTCTTTCACCGTAAAGCTCGTGGCAACCAGTGGGCCCCATTCAATATTATCCACAAAGCAACAGACTGGCATCTGTTAAACGAAATTAAAATGTTTGGTGTTATTTTGTTACGAAATTAGCTCGTCATGTTTTTGACGGCCGAAAACGAGTTTCATTCAATCTTGTTTTCTTCATTAACATTAATTAGCTGTTTCTCTCTTTCACAGGTTGGCAGGCGAGTGAGACAAAAAAATCGACCGTCCCAGTGTATGTTCCGTGTCTAATGTTAGTATTATTTTGTGAAACAGTGCGCTAGGTTCTGTGTAAAATGCTCAAATATTTAATTTTCTTATGCAAAGCTCAATTAAAACCAGTTCCTCGCGATGGCTAGTGAGTTTAATTCGTCCAAAGTGTGAATTGACGTGCTTTTTACCAATTATTAGTTTATAATTAGTTGTACGAAACATACCTAGTGTTAGAGTGAAACAGAAAAATTAATCGGTGATGTTGAAAGTGCATTGATATAAGCGCCATCTATCGTGGAGTAGCGATGCTGAGATAATGGAGGCGGGTTTTATCCCGGCGAGCGCGCTCGGCGGCGGGGCGCCTCCTCCGCCTGCCACAGTGATGGCGCCACCGGCAAACGTGGTGCGCGCTCCTGGCCTGAAGCGTGGGAAAACTGAAGAAGCCATTTCTGATCGGGTGAGTTTATTTAATAAAAACCTTTATAATTTCAGCAACATAAATTTTGAACACGTAAGTTAAATCTTTCTTTGGAGTTGTGGAACAAGCAAGAAATGAGTTTAGTAGTTTATCTACTCACCAATAGATGTCGCTAGTGATTACTAATGAAGAGAATGAAATGACTATAAAAGTAAATTGTTTTCGTTTACAAGATAAAGTTTTTTTGTTTCATTTTAAACAAAAACAAAATTTACCCTTTCGATCAATCTCTTCGTGCGCCAGAATAATAACTAAAAATCTGTTTAAACTCGATGACACTTGTACTAAATTCTGCACCTTATTTTCAACGAACATTTTCTAAAGAGCTCTTTCACAGTGCCCTACAAACTTACTGTTGCCGGCAGCTATGGCGCTACGCGCGTATTTATTTAACAATTTTATATGGAGCATATTAGTTCGAGATTTTACCACCAGCATTTTTAAAATTGTTGAAAGTTGGAGTGCTCTTGAACTGCTTGCTTTGAGCATTGAGATGAGAGGAGAGGTATTACGTAGAACATTTTAAACGTACATTTCGATGTTTTCTCAGTTTGACAACCACTTCATAACGTCTGAGGGCTGGGAAATAAACACCTCTTTAGCTGTTTTTGACCTACACTATAATCTTGTCCGTTTCTTTTTATTAATATCTCTGTTGCCCGCGACTCCGTCCGCATTGAATTCGTTTATCGCCATCCCGCAGGAACTATGCTATTTTCTGGGATAAAATCTATCCTAGTCCTTCTCTGGAACTCAAACTATCTGTATACCGAATTTCATCTAAATCGGTTCAGTGGTTTGGACGTGAAGACATAACAAACATTTATAATAGTAGTGGGAAGTGGGATAATATAGTGGGATATTCTGAAAACAGTATAAAATTGTCTTTTACCCCCTAGAACGAAGTTTGTTCTCTCTCATTTTAAACTCCGACGCAAAAATAGGTGGTTACTTAAAAAAGTTGAAAAATTCTGTCATTGTTAAATGGTTTTTCAAAGTTTAATATCTCAAAAATTGCTGAACCGATTTTTATCACACATAGCTTAGAACCATCGCAAGGAAACTCGATTTCACTTAAAAAATCGCATCGAAATCAGTCTTTCTGTTTGATAGCTACGCATCGAAATCAGTCTTTCTGTTTGATAGCTACAATGCCGCAGACAGACAGACAGACATGGACGTCAAACTTATAATCCCCTTCTTTACGCGTCGAGGATTAAAAATAGAATGTCTCATTCATGTAGGTATTTCTCGGGTAATGCCCGACATGTTTCGGACTCTACTTGTGATAGTAGTAATTGTGCAACAGTGCTGGCGGGCAGTTCTCGTTGGCTGTCCGTTCGAGCACACACTATTGAATTGCTTCGCAGGTTGCGCAGGTTTCCTCACAATGTTGACAAAGGACACAATAAAAAAAAATTTTTTAGAGGTACCTTCGAGCTTTATTTCTGACCGTACACTTTGTTGACTGTACATGCATTGTACTGCACTACATATGTAAATTTCAAGTCCCTGGAAGTGGGTTAAAGAGTTCTTAGATTTGATCCAAATGTGACACAACAACTTAATTAAAAACCTATAAAAATCTAAATAGATGCAACATGTAACTATGGATTCAAGATAAAAAATCAAATCAGATGATAATTGAATTTTAATAGATCATCATAATTTTGAAAGAAAGAAAAGAATCTACCTAGTTGTTTTAACGTTTTAGCAAAAAAAAAAGACAGCGAAAGCATGGTAGGTAGAAATTATTAAAACATTAAAAATAACTTTTAAACTCAACGCTTAGCAGATCCAAACGAGATTACACCCTAATCTAGTTATCTGGGCCTCATATCATTATGCTAAACTAAACTATGAACTTCCGAACAACACCCCACTACTTTAACCAAAGTAAAATCTTATTTAGTACGAACCCGCGCGTCGGCGGCGGTGGACGTCGGCCATTTTGTTATTTTACGCGCCATTTCTAACGTCAAACGTCATTGTGCCAGTGCGAGTGCCAGTGTCTGTGTCGTGTTGAAATTAAAAAGTTATAGTGAGATGAATGCGTGCGAAAGTTGCGTAAGTTTGCGCGTCGGTTTGTCTTAGAGGAAGACTTGGTATGGGTATGAGATGATTTCGTTTCTTCCCGTCTTAAATAAACTATTGAAAAAAAAATTGGCTGTATGGCTTTAAATCTTCGTCTTTTTCGCAGTGAAAAAAAAAACAAAGTTAGGAAGTTGGTGGTTGGTGTGCTGTAATGTTTCATTTATGAAATACCTTTTCTAGGATAACTTTCTTGAACACTTATTAATGTTTCAATGGCAACTCGCCCGGTCTTCGCATGGATACAACTTTGAAATAACCTAACCATAAAAATTTCATTTTTAATACAAGATTTTTTTTTTGACTGTACTTGCATTGTCTCCCAAACTACATTTGCATACCAAAGTTCAAGTCGATGCTATTAACCGTCGAAGAGTTCCGTCCTGCGGAGACGATCCTGTCTGGACTACCAGGATGTCACTACCATAATATTGTATTGTCACGCGATTTACATAAGTATTCCAAATTTCAAGTCAATCCGACTACAGGAAGTTGGTCGAATTTAACTTGCAAAAGTAAAAGCTTGCAATAAAAAAAGCAAAAAATAAAAAAAGTCAAAGCCAAATTTCACATTTTCATTTCCCTTGCCCTAAAACTACACTCGCGCAAAGCCGGGGCGCGTCGCTAGCTATATGAACCTTCTTCTTGAACGACTTTATCTCTATTGATGGAAGCAGCATTAAGTTAAGATCCATTGCCAGTGGCGTAGCTAGGTAACCTAGGGCCCTGGGGCAAATAAAAAAATGGGGCCCACTGCTATCAAAACTGGTAAGGTTTTTTGAAGTAAATACTTTAAAAATGCTAAGCAACTTTATCATCAGCTATAAAGCAGAATTTCGAGGGCCCCCTGAGCTTGAGGGCCCCGGGGCACTGCCCCGCCTAGCCCCTTGGTAGCTACGCCACTGTCCATTGCGTAATTAAAACATCTAAGGCCTAGGCGTGCATTTCCGCTCTATCACATCACCTTTAGATAGCAGTCAGTAGAGGAACACGCACTTCTGAATACATTGAAAGCTTGTGATCTAGCCATTTGGATTATTATAATGTACCTACCTACATAACATACATACAGAGGAACAGATGGTGGAAAGCGACTTTGTTTTATTAAGTACTACATATTATATCGTAGTTTGTCAACTTATGTGTGAACGTGTTCTACCTCTATCTGCGGTAAACATCATTCACAAAAGTCCAAAATACGGATATTACACGTTGTTTTGTGCGACTAATGTTACGATTGAATAAATTACAAAACAGACTAATAGTTTGTTCACAGGTGATTATGATAATATCATTAAATATTTCGTTTTTAATGTAAGCATTTTTGTTGACTTTACTTTTCAATCCGACACAAAACGAGGGTTGTTATTTTGACGACCAATTTCAATGCGGTTTTTGTAAGCGAAGCGAGTCTGCTTGTGGCAGTTCTTAGCTGTGTTTCATTAGAATTGATTCAGGCATTTTTGAGATATTCAACTTTGAAATGACTATGTCGGGGTTTTTCGATTGTTCTCGCATTGATATCCAGTCACTGGAAATGGGTTTATTAATTGAGACTTTCAAGATTTGCTAAAATAAAAGCTGCTGAAAACAATTTTGTAACTTAACTAAGACAGGGGCTGTTTCACCACCTATTAATTAATTTTATTTGACGGATAAATGTGATGCCGTCTCCGTCTATTCGAACAAAACAAACAGAGACGGCATCACATTTATCCGTCAAATAAATTTTATCAATGGATGGTGAAACAGAGGGTTAGTCTATTTAAATTTATAACCAAGATTATCTCATCAACTAGAACTAGAATCTAGTTATTAGATCATTATCAGACCTCCTACGATGGATATAGTATTATTAAAAATAACCAACTTACACCTTTTATGACAGATTATATCTTAATAAGCTCTTCAAGGTCGAAAAACATGACGATATTTATTATTATTCAATACCGCAGCCCGCTGTTGGTTGGTACATAAACATACGTTTACTCGGTACATGGTAAAATAGGTATTCAAACTACATAGATCTCCAAATCAGTTGCTTTTACCTTTTTCGCAGTCTTTTTTTGTAAAAATATTAGTTCTTCTTTTCCAAATATACAATTTTACTCGCAAATGTGATGAAAAACATTATATGTCGCACGGGCGGTACTAGAATTACGAACATCGACTCATTAAAAGCCCTCAGTGTTCGACTTCGGGCTTCTAGTAGACTCTCGTTCGTAATTCCTTATTTACCGCCCTTAAGACACAATGTACTATTCCGATCTGACCCGATGCGAGCCGTTTGGTGGAAGTCATGCTTTAGGCGCTAAATGATCATATCATGTCATACTTTATTTCGCAGTGCGCCGACGCACGCCCACGCGCATGGACTCTGCTACAATTGAACGGAAAAGTTCAATTAGAGGGTATCCAGAACAATCGCTGCTAGAATGAGATAAATCTTTAAAAAGTATAACTGACCGATTTACGGACTGTAAGCGGTTTGCTTCATCTTTCATAATGCGAACTGCTAAGGAATAGAATTCGCTCCCATCCAGGGATACAGACATCCCACCCCTCCCCCACATATGCCCATGTATTTTATGGACGGCGCAAAAAATCTAACTAGGCGTCCATAGGCTGAACCAATGTTTGTATGTTAATTTGTTCGCGTAGCCTAAAACAGATTACCACATATGCTTCTTTCTCTTTCACCTACACTACACAATTATTGGTGTATGTGACACACCTACAGCGACCTTGGATGTAGCTTTCAGGCGCGGCCACATGCAGTCGCTCGACGCTCGTTTCCAACGTCAAATCTGGTCACGTGACATTTAGCGATAAAGCTGAAAATGTTGAGCTTTGTCGCTGAAAAAAAAACCTCTTCAATTCCGGAAAAACACTGTTATTTTTTTTCATTCACTCCAATTTCTTTTATTTGTACCACTGCCACGACTGCTACTAAATGGGAAGAAATCAGCTTCCAAGACCAAGACCATTCCTGCAAGCAGCCAACTTATCGCTGCTGCTCGGCGCGGCGACTTGACGCTGCTTTTTTGAGTCGCGGGAAATTCTAAATGGGGTCACGTGACTAGATTTATCGCTGGAAACGAGCGTCGAGCGACTGCATGTGGCCGCACCTTGCCACTGACGCGTTGTAGGCTGATCAGTCAGTCATTATTCTTAAACACAAGTAAAATTTGTTTATCTATGTACAAGTATATTAATGATTAGTATTGCAAACGAAAAAAAACTAAGTAATGGAAATTCAAAATTCATTAAATTCAACATTCATTTTAAAGTTGAATATGTACAGTCACCAGCATTAATATCTGACACGTCCTTCCGGCCCTAGAAATAGAGTAATATCAGATATTGGTGCTGGTGACTGTACCTATTTCGCAAACGAATCACTGCATCGAAACATTGTCTTTACCACCGTAATGATGTAAAAATACCCATCCGAGTATACCACACACAAAAAAACACTTCCAGTTTTTACCCGACTGCCCGAAGAAGGCTTATGTTTTTAGCACTAATAATCTCTAAGGCTAAGCTAAGCGGATGGACGGACAGACAGAGATGGAGAAACTATAAGGGTTTTGGCTAAGGAACCCTAATAAAATATGGTAGTAGTCTAGTACTAAACAATCTTTGTTCTTAGCCCTTTGCATGCAAATGCACAATAGCACTGATTTTTATGGCCTATGGCCGGCAGCGTATGCTGTACGTAAATATAAGTATCTGGTAGATATAGTGTTGTTAATTTAAACATGACATCACGTTAGCTAGAGCGCAAATAAGATAGGAGATGGAATACGCGGTCTAAGCCGCGCTAACATGTTTCTAATGCGTTAGCACAACCTAGATTATGTGATCTTTGCTAATAGGTATTATAAATACGAAAGTATGTTTGTTAGGCTTTCACGCTTAAAGTACCCATAGAATAGTGATGAAATTTGGTTTGGACATAGTTTAAGATCCTGAGAATGACATAAGTTGAGTTTCTTGCCGGATTCTTTTGAGCAGAGGTTTTGCCGAACCGGTGGTAGATTTTTTTTTGACATTCATAAGTGCTTGTTATAGCCTAAATTGAATAAAGATATTTTGACTTTGACTTTGACTTTGACCCTTAGTTTAAGTTATCGCTTACAAAATACGTCTCGATCGCGTTCGCGTTAAAATCTCAATTTATATGGAAACACGAACGGTACGTTCGCGATTACGTGTTTCCATACAAAGTGAGAGTTTAACGCGAACGCGATCGAGACGTATTTTGTAACCGATAACTTACACTAAGGGACTGGAAATAGAAAATTCTAGAAATAGGAAATTCACAGTACCCGCGGGCGCACGACATACGAATGCGTTGCAACCAACTAACGAAAATAATTGTTGATCGCGACTTTTTTCTACAAAGGATTCGTCAATCGCTATCAGCGGGAACTGTTAAATTTTCCGGGATAAAAAGCATCCTGTGTCTTTTTTATTCCCCTGAATGGCAAGCGAGCAAGTGGGTCTCCTGATGGTAAGAGATCACCACCGCCCATAAACATCTGCAACACATCTGTATTGCAGATGAGTTGCCAACCTAGAGGCCTAAGATGGGATACCTCAAGTGCCAGTAGTAATTTCACTGGCTTCCTTACTCTCCACGCCGAAACACAACAGTGCAAGCACTGCTGCTTCACGGCAGGATTAGCGAGCAGGGTGGTGGTAGCAATCCGGGCGGACCTTGCACAAGGTCCTACCACCTGCAACCTGTAACCTGTGTGTTAGCCCAAGTTAAAAACTATCAGTGTGGCAAATTTCATCCAAACCCTTCCGAGCCGTTTTTGCGTGATGAACATCTAAACTTTCGCTTTGAGGTATATTATTAGTAGGGAGTATGATTCGTTAGTTTTTCAATCAGGATGGAACCCCTTCCTTTACATTTTTGTTGCTCTTTGATTGACTTCCGACAAGGATGTTTATTACCGCTATCTGTGGCACTTCCTAGCTGCCAACCTAACGCGCGGGAATGCGCCTGACACCAAGTAAGGCAAATGGCGCCAAATCGAGATTACTAATGCGGCAAGATAAATAAGGTGTACGGCAGTAAGGCATGATTTGTAATGACTATGATCAGCTTTAATGTATTTTATATACTCTGAACATAATGCGTTAGTTAGTTACGTGTTTATTATTATTTGGCTCTCCATCAGACGACGATTTTGCCAGTGTCCAGTAGCTTATGTCGTTCAGTAGAAAAATTCTAGAAAACTAAATATGAAAGGTGGTGGATGAATCCTAACCTTGGACCTTAAACGAGATTTAAACATAGTGGGTAGGTGATTAAATGAAGTTGTCAAATTGACGTCTGTCAGTCTGTGGCCACAGATGCAAAATATTGACTGGATTGATTGTCTTATTAATAAAGAAACATAATGTATCCAAACACGTTTGGGTAAAAACGTATCATTCAGCTAAAACTGCAAGAAGATAGACAAAACTCACAAAAGCGGGAAGTCGTGTTTCAGCTTCTAAAATCTTTCTTCGCTAAACAATTTTTAACTTTACTGAATTACTTACAATTTCAATTCAAACAGAATACAACAAGCAACGATCGTTGGCATACAATCACAAAAACAATTATTAGTAAAAAAAAACACGTCAGTTGGCAAAAACATAGATAAAACACACAAGCACTTTAACTTCGGCTTTCCCATTAGCTCTATTATATCTATTAAATCTCTATAGTTATTGGAAAAAAAACTTTCATCTTTTCGGAATTGGCAGCATTCCCAACAAATTCAAACAGAACAAGCAAACACTTAATAGTTATTCGCTAACGCTCGTTGGCAATCAATTACAATTGTAATTACACTAAATTGAATACCATACCATAATCACCTTTTTGTTTACATTTTTTTTCTTCACATGTTTCGACATACTTAATCTGTATTCCCCGACCTTGGCTGAATGGCTGGACGACCTTCGGCGTGCCTTAGACTAAACCCACGACGCGAAAAAAATTTGGTCATCGCCATAAACGCGACGAGCTTTCAATGTTATGCTCTCCGGGTCATTATGTAAAACTATATGTTTATAAGTGTTCATTTTTATTCATTTAATGGTTTGAAAAGCTATTATTACTATTAGGAATGTGGATTTAATATTTAAGATCGCTGGACTGGCTGGAGCTCACTTGTCCAACGACACATTTTAGAAGTATGTTTCATACTCGTACCGTACCACAGATTAGTAATAGTAAGTACAGCATGAGTATAGTTCCTCTCTGTTTGTTTTGTCCGAATAAACAGAGACGACATTGCATAGGTACTGTAGGAACTAGGCTGTATACCGCTGGCAGGTGGTAAAACTGACCACCTGGCAGGTTAGATTAACCTAGTTTTGTATAAAGGGATAGGTTTTTTTTATATTGTGTTTCTAGAATATAACTTTAAAACAGATTGACAGCGGTATACATGCCGGAGCGCAGATTGCTCCCGATAGCCTAAGCGGCTGGTGCCATTCTATGTAAATGTATTTATAAGTTCCACAATAAATCTAAATAATTGAAAAACAACGTTATTATTTAATAGTTTAAAGTCACGCGCGTTGATCCCCAGTACCTAAGCTCTCACCAAGTTACAGACCCCACAAGTGGTGGAGGTGCGGGGTACTTTTTATGTTTTAGCTATCGCTTCAGAGGACGACGGAGTGCCGCAGCGATTCCAGCGGTATACAGCCTAGTTCCTACAGTACATAGTCACAGATAGGTACTAATACTCTTTGATTGTCACATAAGATTTATCAATGAGTGGTAAAACCACAGATAAAACAGGCTCTTAATGTCAAAGACAAAGAAAAAAAGAAAGAAAGCCATAACACAAGCCGTCCATGCCCTTTCGTCCTGTAGGTTTTTCTTTATCGCTCCAATTTCTAAGGTGGGACAATGAGAAGTTATCTCATAGCCATTCGTTACTTATTTAGTTAGAACTGACGTCATTATTTGTTCCGTCGTAACTGTGTCACTCCTAACAAATAAACCACTGTTTAAAAATTTATGAATCAGTTCTAATTTTAGCAGAAAGTGGTTATTAGGGTTCCGTACCTCAAAAGCAAAAAAACGCAACGCTTATAGTATATAGGATTACGTTGTTGTCCGTCCGTCTGTCTATCGAGATCCTTCCTAAGATGAAGATAAAGATTTAGGTCCAGTTGAAATTAAAACCATACTCAGGTATAGAGTCCCTTGAATGAAGCTGTAAACTAACCTGACCAACAAAAAGTTGGAAAACCCCCGACTCTGTCACTTCAAAGTTCAATATCTCAAAAACGGCTGAACCGATTTTGATGAAACATGTCTAAGAACCATTGGTAGAAAACCTGCTTTCAAATAAAAAACTGCATTCAAATCGGTCCACCCGTTTAAGAGGTACGGTGCCACAGACAGACAAACAGACAGACAGACACACATAGCGATCAAACTTATAACACCCCTCTTTTTGCGTCGGGGATTAAAAATCAAGCTTCTTTCCGTACAAATTGCCTTAACCGAACAATTTATAGGGTACTTCCGGTTGTCCTAACGATTGTAACGAGTTTAAAGTATAACAATGAACTGTTAATAACCCCTAAGATCAAATTACGTATTGGATGTAATGTAATGTTAACAATTTTTTTATCAAAAAATGTAACTGTGTTAACCACTCTTTACATCGATTATTATTAACCACTTACTGTGGAGGGACGCATATATGTTTGCTTACTATAAATACAAAACTCGGCACAATAACAAAAAACCGGCCAAGAGCGTGTCGGACACGCCCGAAATAGGGTTCCGTAGCCATTACGAAAAAAATTAGTAATATTTTTCTAAGGATTTCGTATTAATCTACCATAGTTTAGGTATATTTTATACCTTAGGCTGATATTTGCTCTAAAACTACTAATAATTCTCAAGCAAACTTAGCCGTTATAGTTTTCCTTGAAAGTTTGATATACTTACTACCATTCTGAATTTTTTAAATTTTTTCCACCCGCCGTTTGTTTTTAGAGGGGGGGGGGGGACGCTCCATTTTAATGAAAATTTGCACTTTAAAGTTGAATATTCCGCAAACAAATCACTGAATCGAAAAATCGTCTTAGCACGCTGTGGACATAAACAACTCAGTAATTAAAAAGTTTCTCAGCTGTAAAATTCCATAGGAAATATTTACAAATGAAGCAGCAAATCTCATTGATTTACTTAAATATAAGGCAATAACTCAGTTCCTGGACAGAGAATAAAAACAAATCTATAATTAAACCAATAATTGCGTACCACAGCCACAGATACAGATAGCATACTTTCTAAGCTAAACCCGGAGACATGCGATGTTTCGTGTCCGAAAGAAATTTAATGTCAGTAATTGTCTATGGCTTTTTAGTATGTAAAATCTACGCTATAATTTAAATTTCAGTAATTCATTACAAATACTTCATTTTTTTCCTCTCTTTTAAGCGTAACTAATTAAGTTACAATAGCTTGATAGCAAAGCAACTGATGAAGCAGCAGGAGAAATCTTCAACAAATTAACATCCCCATACCAAGAAAAGCAGTATTTTTTGTAAAATGTGACTGTAGCTGACAATTTACTAGGAGGTACTACTAAAAAGCAAAAATAAAAAAGATAAACTTCTCCTTTACCTATTATTTATTATTATCTTTCGTGTATTGAACAAATTAGGACTTTCAATTGCATTACTGCCAACCTACTGCCAACATAAAGAAACAAAACAATAAAACTGCCGCATCCGCGAACGTGCCGCGAACGCTTCATGCATTGAACCTTTACAATGGAATGTTATTTCAAATTCAAACAGTTCGGAACTAGTAGTACAAATATTTCACGACCCTGGCTTTTGTACTGCAAAGGAACTTAAACCAAGACCCCATTCCAATAAGGTCGACTAATTTAAACATTTCAACATTGTCGTGAAACAGGTTTGCTATGTGCATAGATAAGACATGAGGTGACCTCTGTACCTACACGAGCAAGTTTCGTAGACTTTAAGGCTATAGTTTTAGAACCCATTTTAAAATGGCTGGGTATCCATGGACTTGGGTAAACTGTGGCACAGGTCATGGTTGCATACAGCGCCACGAGCTTTTTAAAAATAGTGGTCAAATTTAAAACTATATTGACACCCAAATGGCATAGCGGAGCGAAGGTAAAAGTAAAACGCGTAAAATCAGACCAACCGACCGTATTTGTCGAAATATATATCAAATATTTGTGTCTGACCTATTTATGCCCCGGTGCTGGCCACAGGCCTCCTCTTAGAATGAAAAAGCTTGCTCTGTGGGTTCCCAGGCGGGCCCAGTGCGGATTGTGAACTTCTCACACACCATTGAATTCTTCAGGTGTATGCGTACGTGCATGTTTCTTCACGATGTTTCCCTTCACTGGAAAAACAGCTGTATGGCGTCCAGATTGTTAAAATCGACATTCGACCGTTTCATCACTGTCCAATATCAACAAACCATAAATCGTTATCAAAAAACTGTAAAAAGAACGTGTTGATATTTTTAATGTCCCATTTCGCACCAATTTGCTATAAATTTTCCGGTCCTTCGCAACAACGCGGTTTGCCTACAAAAATAAGCAACAGAAACATTAACAAATCTTCAATTATAAACTTTATGCTTCGAACTTTAGGGTTCACTTAACAGTATCACGAAGTAAACTTAACCTCTTTATAATTTGCTCGTCAACTTTACGATACATTCAATCACAGCGTGCCTTATAAAACACCTTCAATTTACAAACTTATAATTTACCGGTGGCCAAGTTGTGAACTAATGCCGTAATGTGGTTTGACTTACTATTTGACAGCTACAGCGCGATGACAGCGCCACCGCTGGTTGCAAAAGTAAGTGTGCTGTCATAAATGCCTTAGGTATGTCAAATGAAATCCAATATGGCTCTACGATACGATTTCCCGCGAACGCGAGGTATTTCCGGTTGCTAAGATGGCGGTGCTTCCGTTGCCGTACATGGAAGTTAACTGTTTCGATCGACGCAAGAATAGATGTGTTTATTTTAGTTACCGTTGCCTACACTGCCTACACTTTTCCGGGGTAAAAATAAGTATAATTGTAAAAATCGCCTTACATTATACTTCGTTTTGGTACAATCGAGTTTATAAACTTGAGCAAAATTTTGATCAAAAATATCTAAAACACGACTCTGTTGTTAACGGCGTAGAAGCGTGTTCAGATATTTTTGATCAAATTTTATGCTCACAAGTTTATGAACTCGACTGTTGTAGGTACAGAGGCACACGGTAGGTACCTAAAGGTGTAGGTCTAACAAATTTTGACATATGAAGTCATCCATAAATTACGTCGTCACACATTTATGAAGGGGGGAGTCAGGCGGTTCGTGACACAAGAACAATATAATTGCAAACATAGCAATACATATGTGACAAGGGGGGAGGGGGCTGATAAAAGCGGTGAACATTGATGTGACTATTATGGATGGCCCCTATGAGGTACACAAATGAGGGCTATCGTTTTTTGTCTTTCTAGATGGCGCCACTGTTGCGTGAGGTTTTTAAGTGTGGCTTTCAAAGTCTGTTATTACGGGCGTGAAAACAAAGTTTAGATTAAAATCATATTTAATACACCTTAAAACCGTACCATAAAAATATCGAGCAACAGTGTTGCGTAGTCCCGTTTTGTTCGGAAAAAAGGGAGGACAAAAGTTTTCAAAAGACAAAACTGTTTCAAAACACAGACATTAATTGCCCCGTAACGCATAATTGCCATAATTAATTTCAGGTAATGCAATTTATTCACTAAAATATTCTAATTACAAATAAACCCGCGTAGCTCACCCAAAACTATGAGATTTGACATTTCGGAGACCACACGCTACACTAGCGCCTCTAGCGGCGAATTCATACGCGATAGCCCTCATTAGATTCGTCAAAACTGTCGGAGTGACATGTGTCATAGGGTAAGGTCACCGTATTATGCCATCCGTAAGAGGAACGTGTCAGACGGAGTGTCAAACGGAATGTCAAACGCATACGTGACGACACGCGACCGCGACGGTTGGTTACGAAACGTGTTAGTGGGCGTAGTCCTATACTTTTCGATACAAAGAATATATTTCTGCCTGTCACGTTGCTGTTACGGTCATGGTGTGATACGGTCGGAGCTTCCCCGCTTTCCTGCTCGCGCTCGTTTCTCCACCCGGCTTCCCGGTTTTGTATGAATATTTGAGCAATTATCAACTCCCTGTCTACTAAAGGGGAGCGGAGACTTTATGCAATGAGGGCTATCGCGTATGAATTTTCCACTAGAGGCGCTAGTGTAGCGTGAGGTCTCCGAAATGTCAAATCTCATAGTTTTTGGGTGAGCTACGCGGGTTTATTTATAATTAGAATAATTTTGTGAATATTTTGCAATATCTGAAATTAATTATGGCAAATATACGTTCCGGGGCAATGAATGTCTGTGTTTTGAGACAGTTTTGTCTTTCGGAAACCTTTGTCCTCCCTTTTTTCCGAACAAAACGGGGACTATGGAACACTGTGGCATGCTCGATATTTTTATGGTACGGTTTTTAGGTGTATTAAATATGATTTTAATCTAAACTTTGTTTTCACGCCCGTAATAACAGACCTTGAAAGCCATACTTAAAAACCTCACGCAACAGTGCGCCATCTAGTGAGACAAAAAACGATAGCCCTCATTCTATTGCTAGCCGGCCTAAACCTGTGTTATCCTTAACTTCTACACTCTATTAAATTGATTGTGACAGTAAAAGTGCATGTGTGCTGATCTGTGCGTCTCGTGTCATATTTCATACAACTTTCCACGCGATCGCGAGAAAAGACGTTTTCACCGGCGCGAATCGGTAATAACCGGTGTTTACCGGATATCACAGGTATTCGGGGTTCATTAACATAACATAAGCATAAGCAGCATAAGCATAAGTTTTATTCAATTGTATTTATTACTAACTCAATGATCCAAGTTGGTCGAAAAATAAATTATTATTATTATTAAGCTTTTGACTTTGTAGTGCAATGAAAACTGCGAATTTGAATTGTGCAGTTCTTCCGGGATAAAAAAATGTTAAATTAGAAAAGTTGAATAAATCGTCATCAAGTCATCAGTTTCATTTATTTAAATTTTGACATGTACTTATAACCCAAACCTTGGCTTATAGGTGATACTTGGTCATTCGGTTATAGCACTATAGGTAGGTACTGTGTTATAATCTTACGCTGCGCTCACAATGGTGAAATGCAAGTATACTAAAGGAGCGGCCACACCGCTGCTTTGCTTAAGAGCTATATAGGCCTGGTGACAGACGGCGGAAGCGGAGTCTTAGTAACTTATACAACTAGCAATCACGGCTCCTGATTAGAGTCACCACCGCCATAAACATCTGACAGACAAACGCGTTGCCAACTAGAGCATAAGAGATACCTCCGTGCCAGTAAAGGGCCGTTTTTAGGGTTGAGTCAAAATGGCAAAAACGGAATCCTTATAGTTTCGCCATGTCTGTCTGTCTGTCTGTCCGTCCGAGGCTTTGCTCAGGGACTATCAATGCTAGAAAGCTGTTATTTATATAAGTAAGATATATAATTAAGCTATGCCGATAAAATGGTACAATTAAAAACTAAAAAAAGTTTTTTTTATGGTACCTCCCATAGATGTAAAGTGTGGGTGTTTTTTTTTTCTCATCCAACCCTATAGTGTGGAATATCGTTGGATAGGTATTTTGAAATCATTAGGGGTTTGCTAAGACAATTTTTCGATTCAGTGATTTGTTTCCGAAATATTCAACTTTAAAGTGCACATTTTCATTAAAATAGGACGTCCCCCCCTCTAAAATCTAAAACGGTGGGTGGAAAAATTTTAAAAAATTCAGGATGGTAGTAAGTATATCAAACTTTTAAGGAAAACTATAACAGCTAAGTTTGCTTGAGAATTATTAGTACTTTAAGAGTAAATAGCAGCCTAAGGTATAAAATATACCTAAACTTGGATGACTCCGTATAAAATACAAAATCCTTAGAAAAACTTAATTTTTTCGTAATGGCTACGGAACCCTATTTTGGGCGTGTCCGACACGCTTGAGGCCGGTTTTACCTTTTGTGGTAGGGAACCCTAAAAACGGTGGCGGTACGGAATCGCAGCGACGCATTGTGTGCGCACCGTTATTATTGCAGCGGCGTCATCGCTCCTTTATGCTGAACTCACACTGGTGATAAGCCAACGTTTTCCCCACATAGTATTTATTGCCTTTGACTGTACGAAACCCTCGTTGCGCGAGCACGACCCATTTTTTAAAAGTTTTTGACTGAACTATACGTACGGTCTCCATTGTCGATGCTTCACAAGTAGCATGCTTTTAGCTCCTAAGTCCCGTTTGGCGGCGCACAATAGCGGTGTGCAGCCGCTTTCGACTAAAACACCGGTTCTTAAGCCTGTCCATAGGCAACCTAACACAGAACGATAGGTACCTTGACGAGTTCGTATGTGGCACTTGGTGCAATGAGTTGGTGGCACCCTGTCTCCCCTTTGCTGTCCTCATCAAGATATTTCTTGATAATCATCATCATCATGTCAGCCGAAAGACGTCCACTGCTGGACATAGGCCTCTCCCAAGGCTCTCCACTCAGACCGGTCTTGTGCTTTCCGCATCCACCGCGACTCCCGCGATCTTAACCAGGTCGTCGCTCCATCTTGTTGGAGGCAACGACAGCTCGTCTCCCGGTCCGCGGACGCCATTCGAGAACCTTCTGACCCCATCGGCCATCAGTTTCGCAATTCTTCGGGCTATGTCGGTAACCTTAGTTCTACTGCGGATATCTCTTGATAAGTGCGGAAAATGCTGACTGCGACAGGGTTCCGAGTGTCGCGTCAAAGTCAAAGTCAAAATATCTTTATTCAATTTAGGCTATAACAAGCACTTATGAATGTCAAAAAAAATCTACCACCGGTCCGGAAAAACCTCTGTTGAGAAGAATCCGGCAAGAAACTCAACGAGGTATATTTTTTTAAATGAGATTTACAATATTATTAAATGATACCTATACATCACAAGTATTTAACACAACTTTATTTTTAACACAGCCAGCGTACCAGTGTTAGTAAGATAACGTTATTTTTTTAAACACACACACACACACACACACACACACACACACACACACACACTGTATTCCCAAATGGGGTAGGCAGAGCACACGAAACGTTACCGCTTCGGAGCCACTTTTAGCAATTTTAGGTTAAAGTTTGACAAAAACGGTACAATAGTGACAGGTTGCTAGCCTGTCGCCTACGGTATACCTTAACCTATATCCTCAGTCGCCTCTTACGACATCCACGGAAGAAATGGAGAGGTGTTATTCTTACCCGACACCACACGGGTATTTTTTTAATGTTTGAAGAATTTAAAGTAGGTATAATTTATTTACTAAGTGTGTGTTCACTTTAGTTAAAAGTGTGGAGAGATTCAGTATACAGATAGTTTCAGTCCGGGGGAAGGACAACGGATAGTTTTTATCCCGGAAAATGGCATAGTTCCCAGGTGATAGGGATAAACGAATTCTGCACCCTGTCGTTCTTCGAATACGGAACCCTAAAAATAACGTCTCGTAATTTCCAAGCTTCAACCTCCGTGCTCTCGCTAGTCTAGTCTCTGTCGGCGCATGCGCAGGGCTTCCACTTTCTCTCTCTAATAACTTTCTAGCTCAGTTTAGCCCTCGAGCGCTAACATCAGAGCAACATAGCGGACGCCGATTGTAATAAGAACAATAAAATTATAACCTAAGTCAGTAAAGTTCATACCCCCGACATAGTCATTTCTAAGTTTAGTATCTCAAAAACCGGCCAATAGTGTCGGACACGCCCGGGATAGGGTCCCGTAGCCATTAAGAAAAAATCAAATAATATTTTTAAGGATTTCGTATTGTGCACGGAATCTTCCAAGTTTAAGTATATTTTTATACCTTAGGGTCCTTAGGCTACTATTTTCTCTTAGACCACAGACAGACACACAGTTACACATAGCGGTCAAACTTATAACACCCCTATTTTTGCGTCGGGGGTAAAAAAAAGAGGATTTTTAGGGCCTGTTACACCATTCATTGATAAATTTTATGTGACGGATAAACTGCTATCAAATAAAAAAACCGCATAATCGGTCCACCCGTTTAAGAGCTACGGTGCCACAGACAGACACACACACAGACGCACATAGCGGTCAAACTTATAACATCCGTCTTTTTGCGTCGGGGGTTAAAAACGGTTAGAGACGGCATCACAGATATCTGTCACATAAGATTGTATGAGTGGTGAAGCAGGCGCTTTAATGTATTTTCATAATATATTCGTTTTTTTTTTCGCCCAGACGGTAGCGAGGCGTTGGGCGGATTTAATTGAGCGTTAACGGCCGATAAAAAACGCGTTAAATAACGTTAATAAGCCGACCTTGGTCACGCTGGGAGGCTAGGAGGCTACTTAAGAGCGGAGGCTTAATTACCGGCAGATTAACATGTTAGATGTTCTAATGAGATAATAACCTAACCATAAAAAATTCATTTTTAATACAAGCTTTTTTGCTGACTTTTTTTGTATTATTTCCCAATTACATTTGCAAACTAAATTTTTCATGCTAAAACTTTTAAGAGTTTTTTGAAGACTTTTTGCTGAGACTACCATTGTCACTACTACATTGTCATATTTCATTGATTTTCACGATTAATAATTCCAAATTTCAAGTCAGTCTGACTACTGGAAGTTGGTCAAATTTAACTTGTAAGATCTGATTACAGATAGACAGACAGACAACGGGACAGGTGAAACTAAATAAAATCTTGTAAAAACATCAAGTTAAGTCTATCTCATCAAAAAAACCCCGATTCTGTCACTTCAAAGTTCAATATCTCAAAAACGGCTAAACCGATTTTGATGAAACATGTCTGAGAACCATCGCTAGAAAACCTGATTAAAAAAACCATTCAAATCGGTCCACCCGTTTAAGAGCTACGGTGCCACAGACAGACAGACACACGTAGCGGTCAAACTTATAACACCTCTCTTAAAAACATAAATGTGGAATGAGAGCCAAGTTCAATATTAAGAATATGCGTCGTTGTTAACTTCGCCGACAAAAGAATAGAGATATGTAGGCGCCAAGTTATTTTGCTTGGGATGTAATGCAAGTTCGAATTAAATGAAATGAATGCAGGTTTCTATGGGCAGTGGTGTTCTCTTACCATCAGGAGACCCACTTGCTCGTTTGCCATCCAGTCGAATAAAAAAAATAAAAAATTGTTAATGGTGGTTTTCCATCAAGACTTCACATGGTTCGTTTTTAACAATAAACCAAATTTTAAATAAAAAGTGACAGGCAAATATAATATTTTATAGTCTGTGCGTAAAATCTAGCCAAGTCAAATCTTGATACATACCTAGTTTGTCCCTTAATACTTATAGCTCCAACTGTCAGCATTAGCAGCGGTAGAGTTAAAAAAATAACCCCATGTCAAAGTTGTTCAAAGAAGTGGTTTGGTTGTTTCCATACCACGCGAAAATTCTTGACTTTGATTTTTGAAATATTTTTGTTTTAAACCACGGGCGACCTCAGCTTTTTATTTTACGGTTTAATTATTAAATTGTGCTTGTCAAACAAATGTAAACAACTTAATAAGTCTTCCCACTGTTCCCACGAGGCAGCCGTGAACTCGCGCATTGTTAATTAAAAGCCTGAATTA
This sequence comes from Choristoneura fumiferana, assembly GCF_025370935.1. Classification (NCBI taxonomy): domain Eukaryota; kingdom Metazoa; phylum Arthropoda; class Insecta; order Lepidoptera; family Tortricidae; genus Choristoneura; species Choristoneura fumiferana. The sequence goes on along the minus strand of NC_133499.1, from coordinate 1,221,206 downwards.
GTAACTGTCAAATTACTAGACAAACTTACCCATGCAGTTAACCCCGGCGCTACCTTAAACGATGTTAATCTAAATGTTATACGAAAATTTTAGTTCTAATTTTGACCACGCGCACTTGGTAATTTCTGTGCGACGAAACCGTCAGATGGTAAAATACAAAAGAAACGTTCCGTGAATTGGGGGAAAAACAACTCTATATTCTACGCTGTAAGGACTTTGACGAGTGTATAGGTTATAGCTTCACACACAGTATCTCGATATCGCATATCGCATCGGTAGAAAGTGGCGTTGTGGCGCGAAATTTGAAATCAGAACGCGAATGAGCGTATGACAGATTGAACTTTTAAATCATTTTAGAATGAGGTGGCTAAGGTCGATGACATTCAGCCATTATGTACATGGTTTCTAAGTTAAATAAACAAGCTACGCGTTATACCTAAGAAAGTTTCAGACCGGTATCAGAAAAAATGTTTACAATGTAAAGAAATTTATGTTTAGCCGGCAAGCGAGTAGGGTTTTTTTTTATAATATATACATGTAGGTATATTCTTTAACTTAGTTATTTTTAAGGATAGTTTTTTATTTCAATTGTACCATTACAATAATGCATATTATACAATAAAGTAACTGCTCATTATTAGTTTTTTTTTTGTAAAGGCGAAGATTTTAGCAATACAGCCAACAGGCTTTCAACCACGTACCATCAGCCAAATAAGTGGTCTATCAATTTTGAAACAAGTTCCTATCAAATGAATATGTCGCTAAAGTCGAACTTTCAAGTTGACAGACACGTCTATTGGCTGGCATATTGTTTTATGACATGCAAACGATTATCTACTTTAAGGTGGTAGACCACATGTTTGGTTGATGGTACAAATTTATATGCGCGTAGGTGTCAAAATTATCTGACAGCTACATTTTAATTAAAATCAGAGTCTTAAGCCATACAGCCACATCTGTCAAATTTGTGCAAATAGATTTTATTTTTCAGTTAAAATACAATAGAGAAGTGTCAAAAATTACTGAAAAATATCGCAGTCATATTTCAATTTGTCTTACCCTACCAAATACAGTGACAAGCATAAGTGCTCTGGATGTTCAGAAGCTAAGTCAGTGAAATGTCAAAGTGACAGTCTTGGCTATACAGGGTGTGTGTGAAGTGTTGCCAGTGTATACAGCGTGTATGTAAGATGCGAGCATGGCGTACATCGGCCCGAGACACAGCGCGCCCGTTGTGCGGGACAGCCTGCACTCGCCCGCGTATGAGGTAAGGACGGAGGACCTAATGAAAAATAGTATTTTATGCAACTGTATCGTAATAGGGGTCCTTAAAACACGAGTGTGGGTTTATGATAGGGTCACATGAGTGTTTTAAGGCCTAATTACGTACAGTTGCATACAATATTTTATCTATCATGTGTTCAAGAACCATTGAGAATGACCTGCATTAACGAGAACTAGGTAGGTATGTCCACAGAGTACCTTTTTTACATACTGGGTATGTCTGCTCCACGAGCTGCGCCCGCTGCGCGCGTGACGACCTGCTGCTGCACACAGGCACACAGACACACCGACACACATAGCGGTCAAACTTATAACACCCCTCTTTTTGCGTCGGGGGTTAAAAAATGAGTGTTATTATAAGTGTGACGCCGGTTTGTCTGTTGTAGCTCTCAAACGGATGGATGGATTTTGATGTTTTTTTTTAGTTGGTGGTGGATTTTAGGGTTCCGTACCCAAGGGTAAAAACGGAAACCCTATTACTAAGACTCGCTGTCCGTCCGTCTCCCCGTCTGTCACCATCACCAGGCTATATCTCATGATCTCATGAACCGTTCATCGGTTCAGATTAAGTAAGTCAAATATTATTTCAATCGCTTTACTGAAGTGTTTCTAAACTGCATTTAATTAAGTAGTTTAATTGAATAACATACATACATGCATAAAATCACGCCTCTTTCCCAACGGGGTAGGCAGAGACTACATCCTTCCACTTGCTACGATCCTGGCATACAACTCTCGCTTCCTCTACATTCATCAATCTTTTCATGCATGCACGTCGGTTTAGAGTACTCCTGACCCGACCTTTCTTCAGAACGTCCCCGATTTGATCGTGGTACGTTCGTCTAGGCCTTCCTCTCCCAACGTTCCCATTCACGCTCGTCTTATAGATCTGCTTAGTCAATCTGTTTTCATTCATTCTCTCAACATGCCCAAACCATCCAAGCATCCCTTTCTCAATCCGTGTGACTATACCTTCATTTACACCACAGCGTTCCCTTATCGCACTATTTCTAATTCTGTCACTCAATTTCACACCTAACATACTTCTTAACGCTCTCATTTCTATTTATTTATAATTTAATAACAAATTTAAAAAAAACAATCCTTAGTGTTGGCCAAGCTGATCGCTCTTCCTAGTTAATTCCGTTTGCGATCGCCCTTGCTGCCCCAGTTGCCAAGTAGCGCGCTCGCGAAATAAGATCATGCTCTGTGCAAACAAGACGCATGCAGCGAGACGAACCGAGTGAGACTCGAGAAAATGAACATTATTGTTAATAATGAGAAAAAAGAAAATGTTTAACAAAAAAATGAAAGCGACTAAAAAGAACATAAAAAAAATGCAACAGACTACAAAAGCCTTGAAAATAATTTTCTACTGGCTCGAAGTCGGTGCCTCAGCACGAGCCATAAGTGTGCCTATGAAATTTGAGGGTAGCCCTCGATTTCCCTAGGATCCCATCAAGGATGCAAACCATCCAAGCATCCCTTTCTCAATCTGAAAAATAAAGAACCGATTTTTTTAATTCACTGAAACAATTATGTTTCATTATACTAAGTAGTGTTCCGGATAATTAAATCGTGGTTTTCATTGACGTTACATTAAAAACAATCATGTCAAATGTCATGACTAAGCCCAGCGGTTGTTATTTCGAGATTTTATCCCTATCCCGTCTCCCGTGGGAATATCGGAATAAAAAGTAGCCTATGTTTTATTCTAGATCACCAGCTATCTAGATACCCAATTTCATCCAAATCCGTCCAGCCGTTTCAGCGTGAAGAAGTAACAAACATACTCACTCACTCACAAGCTTTCACATTTATAATATTAGTAGGCTTATAGCAGAAAATAATCAGGAATCAGGACAGTATGGGTAATCTGTGGCCTAACAGGCATCAAAGCAATGGTGGAATGATTAGTAACAATCAACAAGTATACTTGGCCCCGATCGAATTAACACTAACACACAAGTGCATCTTTGAGTCGCGCTTGCCGCGTTTGGGCTATAACTGCGGCTGCGTTAAAAAAGAACTAAATATTTTTTTGTTCAAAATCAAATTTTTAATGCAAGCCTTTTTTGTTCACTGAATATGATTTGTCATCTAAACTACATTTCCGTACCAAATTTATATGGAATGGTCAAAGAGTTCCTTCCTGCGGAGACGATCCTGGCTGGACTACAAAGATGTCGCTGCCATATCGTCACCAGATTTACACAAATATGCCAAATTTCAATTCAATCCGACCACTGGAAGTTGGTCAAATTTAACCCGCATATAGGCACATAATACATTGCAAGTTAGATAAGCTTGTAAACCAGCGCTGCAGCCTTGGTGACAGCAGTACCCTTACTACCCTTAGTGTAAGTTTTCGGTTACAAAATACGTCTCGATCGCGTTCGCGTTAAAATCACAATGTATATGGAAACACGAACAGCGCCTCTAGCGGAACGTTTGCGATGTTCGTGTTTCCATACAAATTAAGATTTTAACGCGAACGCGATCGAGACGTATTTTGTAACCGAAAACTTACACTAAGGGCACAGGGCTACTACGAAACTCGAAACTCGAAGTTTGTGATTATAACTGTGTGTGTATTATATCTGTGTTTGTTTACTTATTTTGTACAATAAAGAGTTTATAGTCAATACGAGAGCGAGAGGGACCGCCCGGCACGAACTTCGAGTTTCGAGTTTCGTAGTAGCCCTGCAGGGCTACGGCACATGCTGAGCTGAGTTTGACTTTTGGCATCACACTACAGCACAACGTCTCTAATTTTTCTCTCTTCTTCTATATATGTGTTTACTGTGTCTTTGTTGTGATGTGGTGTGTTTTTTTATGTCAATAAATGTTGTGAGTGTGAGTTTGTTAAAAACTAGAAAAAAAACAAAAGAGGTCTAGAATTCTATTGAGTAATTTAAAATTCAAGTGAGGCAAAAAACAGCCAAGCGCGAGTCTGACTCGCTTACCGTGCAAATTTGTGGGTTTGTCTAGGTTTGTCAAAATGTACGCTATAAGGCTGTGTCCACAAGAGATATGCATTGTGCGAGGAATGTGTTTTTATGAACCAATAGAAAAGCTTAATTTCTGACTGAATATCGACTTTCGATATTTTGACCGTCGACTTTTTAACATTAGATATATTAATTTTCGATATTCAGATACGTCCCCGTACAGCACGGCTCTGGTGGAAACAGCTGCGACATTCTCATTCTCTGATTTCACAAAAATAATCTGACATATTTTGCTACTTAGGGCGTATGAGAAAAAAATATGTTTTTAAGCTTTCTGTCTCGACATTTTATATTAAGACAAAGTTATTCTTTAATATAAATGTAAATGCTATGATTAACTTAAGTCACAACACCTACACCCCTTAAATATGTTCCCTACAAAAAGGTTTTATGTATCCCTCGTTCTATTAAAACTGAGCCTTAACTCTTCTTGAGACAGTTCATTTTTGTTTCTCTCAAGAAACAATAGAGTCGGTATGTCGCCAAATAAGTATACAACGAATGGTCTTATCTTCGTCTTGCGAATGCACTATTTCGGACCTTATGTGGATTAAGTTAAAGTTTACAATTGAAATGGATACGTCTTTTTGAAACTAAAGGTCCATTTATGTATGAGCTCAGAAGACGAAAATAAGAGGTTACGAAAATAGCTATGTAAAACTGATTTCCAGATTTCCTAGTTCTAAATTATTCGCAGATTTTTATTCAAAAACATCCAGCTATTTTAATGTAAAAGAGAAACAAAGACACACACATGCAAGCGCGCACACACACATGCACAAGCTCACCCGTTGTTTAAGCTGGGTCCACATTTGTATCATTTTGCCGATCACAATCACGCGTATCGTATCGAGCTCGCGTATCAAGTATGGACACTCACTTAGGGCACACCGTATCACCAGCATCGTCGCGTGAAAAAATACGTCCGTACTAACCGTAGATAGCGTAGCAGTGTATCGTATCATAACGCCGTATCATTAAGTGTTAACGCTATCCTTATCCCCTTTGATGATCGGGGTAAAACCGCCTCGAGAGCGATCATGGCGTCTCGCCTACCTATCAAATCATAACTTCGTATCGCGATAGAGTATCAAAACACTTCCATACTTACCGATCTTGATACTCGTATCCGATCGCGAGTGTGCGGGGTATAATAGTTATACGCGTATCAGCATCGATCCCGGACAATCAGATACGGCGCGCCGCATGATAGCGCTGTTTTTGCGTCCTCATTAGCGATGTTGATACGCGTCGATGCAACGCGACGGAGATACGATACGACAAAATGACACAAATGTGGACGCAGCTTTACACGCGAACGCAGCGAGCCAGAGTCGTGAACGCACTCGCCTATGAAAAAAATCTTCCGGAAAGATTGAAACTGTTGAATGTGTTGCGAAAAATTAGTATTTCATTAATTAATAGAAACGCTTCATTTACTTCAAATTCAAATGATCCTATCCTTTACCTGTCTAACTTTGCACAGCACAGTACCCTTAGTGTAAGTTTTCGGTTACAAAATACGTCTCGATCGCGTTCGCGTAAAAATCTCAATTTGTATGGAAACACGAACATCACAAACGTTCCTCTAGAGGCGCTGTTCGTGTTTCCATACGAATTGAGATTTTAACGCGAACGCGATCGAGACGTATTTTGGAACCGAAAACTTACACTAAGGGTACAGCTCTAGTGGAAGCAGCTGAGCGGAGAGAATGAGGGCTATCGCGTATAAATTCGCCGCTAGAGGCGCTAGTGTAGCGTGAGGTCTCCGATATGTCAAATCTCATAGTTTTTGGGTGAGCTACGCGGGTTTATTTAGAATTAGAATAATTTTGTGAATATTTTGCATTACCTGAAATATTTATGGCAATTATGCGTTACGGGCAATGAATGTCTGTGTTTTGAGACAGTTTTGTCTTTCGTAAACTTTTGTCCTCCCTTTTTTCCGTACAAAACGGGACTACGCAACACTGTGGTTGCTCGATATTTTTATGGTACGTTTTTAAGGTGTATTAAATATTATTTGTTTTCGTAATACTTTGAAAGCCACACTTAAAAACCTCACGCAACAGTGGCGCCATCTAGAAAGACAAAAAACGATAGCCCTCATTTGTACGGGTCCATATATCAATCAGCTCGCATATTTATCGAAAGTCCGAATGTAATGTTTGTCAGAATGATCGTTTGTCATAGCTCTTTTTTCGCTGAATCCAATTATTGTTCAGAATTGTTACAAAATAAACCTAACCTAATCTATAGTTTTCTATAGGGTGACCATTTAAAATTTTCAGAAAAAAATAAGGTTTCAGTGGGAAAAAAATATGACAAACGATGATTCGGGCAAAAATTACGGTATGACTAGCGAAGAGTATGCGAACTTTGGCGCTCCCAATTTGTACATTATACATAAAACTAGTAGTTTCCCGCGACTCCGTCCGCGTAGAAGTATGAAAAATAGTTTACGTCCTTTTCTCAGACCTACCAAATATGCACAAAAAAACATAATAATCGGTAACGCTGTTTCGGAGGAGTTACGTTATAAACACTGTGACACGAGAATTTTATATATAAGAAGATTTCTGGTGGAAACACAGCTTTATATTGTAAAATAACATACGGCACAATGATTACAGGGCGTAGCATACATTAGCATGTAGTTAAAGTTTACATAACCGTTGCGAAACAAGCTACCCATCGCCTCAGGTAACTCACTTTCGGATCGCTGTACCTGTCTCTCGGGGATCTAACGTTTTTGGCATAATCTCGTTTCGTATATTATCACATTGCCGAAACTCGTGTCGCATAATTTTGTTTGGCCTAACACCTTGTGTTCTAACCTAATCTTTGTTGGTAACCTACAGCCAGAAAACAGATAGGTACAGAAATCAATCTACATACAAAGTGCGCTCGAGCAACGCACACATAGACACTGCTCACGGACACAATATCTCGGACCGGTTGGGACCAGTGCGAGCGCGAGTGCCATCCGCTTGAGACACGCGTCTGTGAACTTTTTTGTGTAATAATGGAGAATGCGAATTTATTGCACTTTAAAATATAAGCCAATGTCAAAATCGTCGCAAGATATTTTCTGTGACAAATTTGTAATATAACAATGACATTAACATTAAAATATTTTAGTTATTATTAATTTATATTTCCATTCTTCCCGTTTCATTCTCAACAATAAATCCAACAACTGGATAAGAGTGTCACTACCACAATAGTTTTTGTGCATAAGCCATAGTTGACAACCCTAGAGCGACCGCCGTGCGTAGGTATGAAAAGGGAAGTACTCGTAAATACATGAGATTGACTTCTGTAACTATCTGTTTTGTGCTACAGTCCAGCACCAATATCTGACACAACAAGCGTGCATAAATATCTGATACGACTCTATTTCTAGGGCCGGAAGGACGTGTCAGATATTTTTGCATGCTCCGCTGTGGCCCTGTGGCCGATATTTAATGCAGATGACTGTAGCAGCTCGTTTTGTGTGTGGCTACAGTTCTAACGTAACCTAATTTTCTGTTAGCAATTTATTTATCTGAGAGTTTAGAGTTTTTCTCGGGAGAACAGTGCATCGTTTCGATATGCGAAATTAAACCTAGTGACCTATCTATGTCAAGTACATTTTATGCGAAGTAATCACTCTGCTAAAATAATTTTATGCAATTCATGTTATGCTAAGTGAGTTTCGGGTGAATAAGATTATGCCAAATTAGGGGTACCCTTTCTCTAGGAAGGTACATTAGATTGCAAGTACCTAAAACAGTATCGCGATTGGTCAACTGACGGATAACTGTACAGCCATAACCTAACCAACAAAAAGTTGGAAACCCCCGACATTGTCACTTCAAAGTTCAATATCTCAAAAACGGCTGAACCGATTTTGATAAACATGTCTAAGAGAGAACCATGGCTAGAAAACCTGTTTTCGAATAAATAAAAACCGCGTTCAAATCGATTCACCCGTTAAAGATCTACGGTGCAGACAGACACACAGACACACATAGCGGTCAAACTAATGTCACCCCTCTTTTTGCGTGGGGGGTTAAAAATGTATGTCTCCACTTCTTAACTTTCCTTCTCTTTCATTCGTAGATTGCTCGTTTGTCAGTTTGCCAGGTGGCAAAGGCCTCCTATCTTCTCCATTCTGGTCTTTCTATGGCCACTACTCCATGATGTTCCCGCGACTTGTCTGATTTGCTTGTTGGTTAAGTTGGTCAAGTTATTCTCGCAGAACGAAACTTGCATTAAGATTGTAATTACAAGAATGATTTGCACTTCTGTCATAGCGTACATCGCATAATATCATTAAGGTCAAATTATGTCATACAGATACAAGCAAGTATACGCTCTTTGGTCATAGCGGTAAGGTACATATTACTATTTCAGTGTTTAATGTTTAATCTTGGTTTATGTAATGCTATATGATTTATTCGCGACGATTGTAAGTAACTGTATTATTGCGATGATGTTATTTTAACCTCTATTAAAATATTTTAAACTTGATTGATCCAACTGATTGAATTAAATGTGATTGTAGAAAAATTATAATAACAAATAACCTAATCAACTTAAAAAAGTGAAGAACCACCCATACTGCCCTCCTAAGCCAAAAGCCGCTATCTAAAAAAAAAATCACTTGAGTTATTAATAATATTGTGTAGCTTAAAACATTCTGCATCATGTGGTGTATATGACAGAAAAGCGTTTTTTTTTCCAGTGCCTTTCGGCTTAGGAGGGCAGCATAATAAATATCAAAAAAAACCCGACTGCCTTAAAAACTAAAAGGAAGAAAATAAGTCTATTGGTCTAGAAATCTGTCAAGTATAGCTAATTTAAAGTTCAACAGTTGGGATTTAAATCGTAACCAGGTCAAAATTACTTGATGTTGGGTCCCGACTGTTGAACTTTAGCTACTTGACACAGAAGGGCTACTACGAAACTCGAAACTCGAAGTTCGTATCGTACCGTCCCTCTCGCTCTCTTATTAAATAGTATAAGTGTCAGAGGGACCGCACGACAAGAACTTCGAGTTTCAAGTTTCGTAGTAGCCCTGCAGTTCTAGACCACTAGACTTATTTGTTTTTAAAGTCAGTAACGAAAATATTCACTCGCTACTGATGGCTAAGATAGAATCGATCAGTATTCACTGCATACCTGCGCCTACGCAGATGCCATGACCATATACCGCCGTCACCGTCATCACAAGCCGATTTAACACTGACGTTATGCCATTTTGCGACGCCTCATACTGCCATAACCAGGGCTTGTTAACGTTACCAAATTCACACTATAAGTAACGTTAAATAACGTTAAAAATCATAAAAATACCTAGTACCGGTATAAAAATTTAACGTTAATTGATAACTTAACATTATTTAACGTTACCTATTACCGTTATTTTTACCGGTAAATTTCATTACATTGTAGGGCTTGTTAACGTTACCAATTTACATTATAATACGATACGAAGTAACACTATCGTAATTTGCTATGCTACCGAGTGTTGCCAATTTAGCGCGTGCATACTCGCTCGATAAATGAGGATAATCTAAAAATTAACGTTACCCAGCTTACCGGTAAAATAGTAATATAAATACCGTTAAAATGATTTACGACTTTTTGAATTAACGTTAATTTAATGAATAGCTGATAACGTTACCATTTTTTTTACCGCCGTAAAAAATTTGTATAAGTACGGTAAATCGTTTAACGTTAATTATCATTTAAACGTTAAATCGGTTTGACAGTTGGTAACGTTACCACTGTTTAACGGTATTTAAAGGCCTGGCCATAACTACGCTACGCACTGTACTGGTAGTTACACCAAAGCTGAAGTCACTCATTCATTTCATTCATTCTCCTTTAATGCATCCAGTTCTTCATGTGTGTGTAATCATTCATTTCAACTCTCCTGGCACCAGTGATGCCAACTCAGTGGAATTTCCACTGGTGGTGGTTTGAACTTACCTTTTAGCGGACAAATTTTGGTTTTAGTGGCTAGTGGATTTTATTGTGGTTTTGGTTTCTTCAGCTAGTGGTAAGGTACAAATTCAACCACTAGCACGATTTTCACATTTACAGGAGATAACTTGAATGTTTACGTTACAAGAGCATATTTTCTTATGTGTAGGCAACAATGATTGGTTTTTTTGGAGTCTTTTTTTTATTTTTTATTTCAACTCCAAATTTGTTACTTTTACGGGTATCCCGTGAAACCATATCGAACGAAAATTCAAACTGAGACATGGATGCACAGAAAAACCAGAAAAAGAGACCAGCACTGGGAATCGACCCAGGTCCTCAACAATCCGTGCTGCGTGCTAACCCCTACACCACTGCTGGACAGGAGTCTAAACACGAATTTTTCCTATGCATACATTATCTCAGGTTGCTTATTTCTACTATGCTAAGCAGCAGCACTAGCGAGATCTTGACATTCGTCGACAGACGTCACACTCTAGCTTCTCTTTCTTTCTTTTAAAAATGATGGCTCCTCATTGGTTTGACAATTTTGCCAGTGTCTAGTAGTTTTTGCCGTATGTACGGTAAAAAAAATTCTAAAAACGAAATATAGAGTAATGGTGGATGAACGATGACCCTATCGACGTACACTCACATTCTCACTCTCATCCTTGTCTTGGGTGAGCGGTTAGTTCCGAAAGAGTGTGCGTCTGTCAACGAAACAGATCGTACCCCTTAGCGTAAATTTTCGGTTACAAAAATGCGTCTCGATCGCGTTCGCGTTAAAATCTCAATTTGTATGGAAACACGAACAGCGCCTCTAGCGGAACGTTTGCGTACAGTTGTCGCGGAGCATACTCGTACTTTGAGAATGGTTGATCTACTTATACTATACTAATGAAGGCTATCGTATTTTGTCTCACTAGATGGCGCACTGTTGCGTGAGGTTTTTTAAGTATGGCTTTCAAAGTCTGTTATTACGGCGTGAAAACAAAGTTTAGATTAAAATCATAATTAATACACCTTAAAACCGTACCATAAAAATATCGAGCATGCCACAGTGTTGCTTAGTCCCGTTTTGTTCGGAAAAAAGGGAGGACAAAAGTTTCTGAAAGACAAAACTGTCTCAAAACACAGACATTCATTGCCCCGTAACGTATAATTGCCATAATTAATTTCAGGATAATGCAAAATATTCACAAAATTATTCTAATTATAAATAAACCCGCGTAGCTCACCCAAAAACTATGAGATTTGACATTTCGGAAACCTCACGCTACACTAGCGCCTCTAGCGGCGAATTCATTCGCGATAGCCCTCATTGGTTTGATTATATAGGTGCAGCCGATTTTGCAATATTGAACTTTTGAAATAAAAATGTCGGGGGATATTCAACTTTCTAAAGTTGGTTAGGGTAGGTTTTTTGCGACGTATCATATGGTCGGTGCCGGAGCCGGATCCGCGTCCTTGCCGACCTCACAAGGTCAAGGTCGCCCGCTCTCGGCCTTGTATGAGGTCCCGTTCTCGCTTTGAGGCCGGTGCCATGCCGGTTCCTATTCCGTGGACGAAGTTAGTTACGTTTTTTGTATCAAACCAGTCGTGTGTAGCTATGAATGGTGGCCTAGTGGTCTGACGTCAGGCCTCTCAAGCAGAGGAGCTAGGTTCAAATCCAGACCGGCGGAGCAACTTAATAGTGTGTGAAGTTCTCAATTGGTGCGGGCTGAAAAACAGCGCCTGGGTTTTTTTTAACGTTTCAGCATTATGCTGAGCCAGTGTCCGATTCACATGCAATCAACACCCTTCGTGTTGTTTTTGTATAATAATTGACTACGGTCAACCCTCTCATTCTGATAGGAGGCCTATGTCCAGCTGAAGGACGGGTATAGGCTGGAGCGAGATGGACTATATAGGTACTTATGTAATACCGAGCAGGGCAAATTGGTTACTAAATTGTCATTTCATATCTAAAGTACCAGGATAACATAAACTAGAGGCACTTATCTGCAGAGCCATCTACTGAATTAAGGCCCAAATGTATTCGTTTTGGAATCATTTGAAAAATAGAATTTTCGACACTTTATTCCCGACTCAAAATAACATAATTACAATTTCATTCACGTACACTTACCTTGCTTACAATATTGAAAGAAATTTGCCTAAAATCGAATAAGTACCTCGGTACTAGAAATGGGTCAGAATTCACTGGCACAATTTTAAATAAACTAATAAACGCAGCAAAGTTAGTAAATAGCTTGTACTGTTTAAGCTCATAATAAACTTTATTCTCTTCGAAGAAACAGTTTGGACTACAAACCATAATGTTACAATCTGTCCTTTACATAATAGTGTTGCAAGAAATTCCTTGGTGAGTTCAAGTGGTTCACCCACGCACTATCTTTATACGTCAGCTGATTTGTTTTATTTATATTATTACAGTTACTAGCGATAATATCAAGTCAAATCCAATTAATTTTAATTGCATGAAAAATCTATAGCATCAAAAAAATAAAAAGTAAAAAATATGACAGCCACAAACTTCAACACCAGTAAATTAAAAAGTTATTGATAACACTAGAACTAGAACGTAAACTGCAAGTATTAGAGCTTGAGAGGGTTTAATACTGGCCATTTCTCTTCTAGAAAAATTGGTGAAACAAGGGTGAAACAGCCATTAGACTGCGAAAAAAATAAAAACATTTATTTTTAAAAAGGCGATGGCATTCATCGTGTTCTTTCTAAGCAGTACGTTATATTTACGGTTGCGCGTGTTATGTTGGCACTTTGATTAACGAATGAATTTTAATATGACATTAGATAAGATCAATTCCTTAAAATATATATGGTGATATAAATAAAACTTTCTAACGCTATTAAAATTAATAATCTATAGCAGACCGTATCGATAATTTGAAACTTTCTCTTGTGATCGAGTGGTCGCAATATGGAGTAATTAGAATGAACCGCCTTTTTGGTTTTCACATTTATTTAGCGCTACACGAACGTAGATATGAATCGAATCGAAAGACAATAATCTTGTGTGTGACCATTGAATACAGAACTTCGAGGAATGAATACTTTTAGAAGCAAATGCTTTTATAGTAAAGTTAGTTTTTTTAAAACATGGCTGTGTTTATAAAGAATGGTTTCCTTGTTTTTTTTTTATATTTTCTAAAATTGGTCTGTTTTTTTTGGGGGCACTAAGATTTTTGAGGTGGTCAGTTCAGGGCCGAGCTAACATCTATCTGAAGGTGTCCAAAATATGTTACATCAAGGTTACTAAATGCTTAAAATCAGCACTGGGATGTTTTATTTAACACTTCAGCATTTTGCTGAGCCAGTGTCCGATTCGCAATCGCAATGATTTGACACACTGTCCTTCCTTCCTTGTCTATCCCATGCGAAAGTAGTGTGTCTGTTTTTTTTCTTTGTCACCTCATCACGTCTAAACCGCTGAACCGATTTATCTAGAAAGAAAGAAAAACATTTATTCGTGACATTTTACAAAACAAAGAAAAAGAAAAAAGGAAATCAAGACACATTTTAGAAAATAGAGATAGTATGATTTCCGGGGCTGGACATAGGATAGTTTTTATTCCGGAAAATTGCACAGTCCCCCGCGGGATAACGAGAATTCTATGTTGACGGAGCCGCGATATTGCTGTCTTGTGTTGTTGTGAATTAATGTATCTTTGTATTTCTTTCATTGATAAAACGTGAAATTTTACGGTAACGCTTGCGTATACATGGCATCGTATAGAGGCCCGACAAACACCGAAGATAGCGTACAAGGCTCCACTGGTTAAATATTGACTAGTTAATTAACTCACAATGATAACCTAACGTCAAGGTGACAGCCCGAATGGACTAACAAAGGGTTTCTGTGACAAACTAGATGGCGCTGGTATCGCGAGATCCGTTTGTCAACTTTACACTTGGTGACGTTTGTGATTGGTTGAATAACTAAATGAGCCAATCGCAACAAGACTGTAACGTCAAACGGACCTCGCGCTCGCGACACTACCGCCATCTAGCGATATTCCTCGTCTCAAGAAAAAAGCGGAAGTGACTTTTTTTGACCCCCGAAGCAAAAATCTGTCTATGGCACAATAGCTCCCAAATTCAAATTCAAAATTCAAATCATTTATTCAGTTAATAGGCCGCAATTGGCACTTTAACACGTCATTTTTTTTTTAACTACCAGCGCTTTCGGAAAGACCATCATTGCCAAGAAGAATGCGCCGCAAGAAACTTGGCAGAAAGTCATTTTTTCAAAATAAAATTATTACAAATAAAATACTTAAAAACTACAGTATACAGTAGTATACAATTAAATAAATAAAAAATACAATCCCAAATCCCAAACGGATACACTGATTTTGATGCAAATATCAATTTATACCCTCATTTCGATGTCGTATGGTTAACAGTTGTCATGCGTTCACTGTTGTTGTTCTGTTGTGGTGTTGTTGCCGTGTGTTGACTGTTGTATTGTTGTTGCAGATCAAGTTGGAGAGCGTCCTGGGGCTGACGGTGTCGTCCAACGCGGCTCTAGCCTGCGACCCGCACACGGAGAGCGTCGCCTACCCCGCAGGGTAAGTTGCAACATTTTTAAATAATTTATTGAACCAGGCGTTACTTTGCGGAGGTCCGTATCAATGAACTAAAACAATTTACGGCACGGCTTGGGTCTAATTTCAGCAATGGCAGTTAATAAAACACGCCTTGACAGTAAATAAATAAAAAATTCTAGGTACAATACAATACAATACAATACAATACAATTCAATACAATACAATAGCTCTTTATAGCACACCGACACAGTAAGCAATATAGAAAACACAAGTATATACATAGTGATTTAGAGGTACTTTTGTAGGACAATTAAAATGTATTAATATATTTTTTATATTTGTGGGTAGTTTTCTTTTGTTTGAGAAAAAATATAGTAGCATGGTGTACGGTTGTATTGCTCTGAAGATGAGCTCTGGTTGAGTTCGAAACGCGTCAGTGTAGTGCTTGGTGGAGGTGGAGGAACTGCATGAACACGCATTTTGCATAAACTCAACTATCATAACGTCGCCGATGAAACATTTTTCTTATTACGGTATGGAAAATGTGCCTTATATCGGCTCACAAGAGCTGGCACGAAACTGATGGAACGAAAGTAATATCACTTCAGCACTGGGCCCGCGTCGGAACTATGGGCCATAGTATTAAATATTCATTAAAATCGAGCCCCCCCCTTTTAAATCTAAACCGGTGGGTGGAAAAATTTGAAAAAAATCAGGATGGTAGTAAGTATATGAAACTTGCAAGGAAAACTATGACGGTTAAGTTTTCTTGAGAATTATTAGTAGTTTAAGAAGTAGTTTTAGAAAATAAAGAGATGGAGATGTATAAGGTCTCCAAATGTCAAACAAATAAATAGTTTGGCTGATGGTACATTAAGAAAAACAAATAGGATGTTTTTCTCCTTTAAGTATGTTCGTTATTGTGCTCATAGATGGCGCTGGCTTGTTTAAAACACGCTATTGTTGTGCCTCTGTAATTTGGTTAAGTAAATTATTCCCTACTAAATATTATTATTATTGTTAGAATTAGAAATTTTTGAAACGTAGCTTCATGAATACCAGTGAGGTTACGTGACATGTGTATGTAATGCGATTAATACTTAATAATTAAGTAACACTGCTCTGTTAAGTTAACTAGTCGACCGTTTATCTGAGGATTGAAAAATCGGTCCTAAGAATAAATAGCAGCCTAAGGTATAAAATAAAATATACCTAAACTTTGAATATTCCGTACAAAATACGAAATCCTTAGAAAAATATTACTTATTTTTTTTCTTAATGGCTACGGAACCCTATTTTGGGCGTGTCCGACACGCTCTTGGCCAGTTTTTTTTTTCATTGACTACCTGTTAATTGACCTAAATAAACTAATGTCCCGTTCTGAATTAAAAAATAAATGGTCACGTTAACTATGGCCCAAGCCCTCTTGTTCTGAGAGGAGGCCTGTGCCCAGCAGTGGGACGTATATAGGGAATTTATATGGAGCACTAAACAAATGCAGGTGGTAGGACCTTGTGCAAGGTCCGCCCGGATTGATAACACCGTCTTGCTCGCTAATCCTGCCGTGAAGCAGCAGTGCTTGCACTGTTGTGTTTCGGCGTGGAGAGTAAGACAGCCGGTGAAATTACTAGCACTTGAGGTATCCCATCTCAGCCCTCTAGGTTGGCAACGCATCTGCAAAACCCCTGGTGTTGTAGATGTTTATGGGCGGTGATGATCTCTTACCATCTGGAGACCCACTTGCTCGTTTGCCATCCAGTCGAATAAAAAAAAAAAAAAATGCCGCGACCGCGTCGCGCGACTGGTGGGCGGGGCCAGAGAACAGCCACGGTCGCGTGGTCGTCTGGTCGCCCTCGCGGGTCGCGGTCCCTTATAACGGTACCCCCTAGTGTAAGTTTTCGGTTACAAAATACGTCTCGATCGCGTTCGCATTAAAATCTCAATTTATATGGAACCACGAACAGCGCCTCTAGCGGAACGTTTGCGATGTTCGTGTTTCCATACAAATTGAGATTTTAACGCGAACGCGATCCAGAAGTAATTTGTAGCCGAAAACTTACACTAAGGGCACGGAATGCTACCTTTATGCTGGAGGCGGAGCGTTCCGGCACGCCGCGGAGACGGTACCGGTTGTTATATTCGAGCTAACGTGAAAGAGGGCACACAGAATACCGCGCCACGCTTTTTTCCCGCGCGGTATTCTGTGTGGCCTCTTTCATGTTAGCTCGAATATTACAACTGGTACCGTCTCCTCGCCGCGCCGCACCGCCCCGCCACCGCTCTCTGTGTGTTTCAGGCTTTAGACACTTTTATTCAACCTGTACATCTAGCCCTGTTTTTAACCTCCGACGCCGAAAGAGGGGTGTTATAAATTTGACCGCTATGTGTGTCTGTGGACTAATATATATATAATAATACTTAAACGGGTGGACCGATTTGAATGCGTTTTTTTAATTTGAAATCAGGTTTTTTAACGATGGTTCTTAGACATGTTTCATCAAAATCGGTTCAGCCGTTTTCGAGATATTGAACTTTGAAGTGACCAAGTCGAGGGTTTTCCAACTTTTTGTTGGTTATTGTTTTTAACCCCCGACGCAAAAAGAGGGAGGGTGTTATTATCAAATAGCTGGCAAACGAGCATGCGGGTCACCTGATGGTAAGCGATCACCGCCACCCATGGACACCTACAGCATTATCAGGACTGCGGGTGCGTTGCCGGGCTAAAGGGGAGGGGAAGGGTGGAGGGGTGTTGGGCCTCCGGATCTCCAACTCACCGTAGTACGAAACACAGTAGCAAAAGTACTATTTCACGCGGTATTCTGTGGGAGTGTGGTACTAATCCGGTCGAGCCGGCCCGTTCGTACTGCAGCCAGCAAGTGTTAACCGTAAGGCTCTGCCACATTGACAGATTGCCACACCTCCATTCATTAAACCTACTCACGCGTCTAAATGAATTCTATTAAGCCCAAAAATCGCGTAACCAATAACCGTCGGCTTGGCTGAATAGCTCCCATGCCATGTTCCCAGA
>NC_133499.1:1200920-1201041 GCF_025370935.1 Choristoneura fumiferana | reverse complement strand
CGATATTACCACGGGATAGGGTTAAAATCTCGAAATCTCAACCACTCGGCTAAGAGTTATGAAATTTAGCGTGGGCGTTTTTATATAAGTACAACGTTAATGAAATCTGATTTACGCGTGT
>NC_133499.1:1200064-1200826 GCF_025370935.1 Choristoneura fumiferana | reverse complement strand
TCTGCCTGCGGTGGGGCCAAAGGGTTGCTCGCCCCTAGCATCTACAGTCATAATTTTGATGAAGCTATTATCTTGAGTGCATAAGACATTCGATAGAGCTGTTGCATTATGCATGCATAACATTTTATATTGGTATGTTTCATATTCTTGATTTAGTCTAAATTTTAGACGATAGTGCATGCATAACATTTTATATAAAGGTACCTAGACGTACTATTATATATTCTGTGCTTAGACTATACATAGATTACTTAGGAGGGGATAGATACCATTTCGGACATTTACTGAAATTCTTTGGTAAGCTAGAGTTAAAACTATAATTCAAGAGTCAACATCTAACCCAGATTAAGTAGGTATTTCTTGAGTAGGTAGAGGTAGTGTCTAAAAAAATATATATGAAACTGACACCGATAACGCAGGGTTATTGATTAATAGTTATTTATGATACAAGTGCGGAAAGTAGGCAATTCCCAACGAGTGGCGGAGAACTTGAAACACGAGCGAAGCGAGTGTTTTGAGCCGGCACGAGTTGGGAATTTCCTACTTTCGACACGTATATCATACAACGTTTTTAGCAATGCATTAAGCGAGGAAAAAAATCGAGGCAGTGACTACATCATTTATTTGCCATACTCGTTTTACTACAGTAGCAGGCAGTATATATACATACCGACATGCACGCCAAACCAAATTCGTTAACGTATACACTTTATTAAACCAACTTTCATAACAATCATTGACTCAGAAGATTAAGAACAGCTA
>NC_133499.1:1183781-1200026 GCF_025370935.1 Choristoneura fumiferana | reverse complement strand
TTTTTTTATTGATTAATTATTTTCCCTTGTTTGCTTGACATTTTCCACACTTATATGGCTAGTCCTTATCTCCTGCACGCTCCTATAACGCTAAATATCAGTGCAACCGTGAATAAATCCGAGTAATAGTTAACTATCATCAAGTTATTTTTTTTTATATTATGTATCTAATCTACCTTAACAAAAAGTTACCGTAAATCTGAGATTGTTTAGCTTTGGAACTGTAAATAACTCAAATTGGTTCACTAATTCTAATAGATAAAAGCAAATAAATAAGAATAAGACGTACCGGTAGATGTTATAATATCCATGTGTGTAGAAGTAATTTATTCTATCAATTTACGATGTTTATTAACTAGGTATGTATATTATAGTTCACGTATTTCAGCATTGAGTTTGTCACTGGCATATGTGCTTCGTGGAGGACGTAAGGCGGTGTAAAGTCAGATATAAATTCATCATTTGAACTTTTCATTTCAATTTACTTATCAATTATCAAAAATTAATTCACCGGACTGAACTCATGAACATTGCTTTGGCGGGGTTTCATGACAGGCGCGAACGGGTAACCATGATTGGTTCGTGCGACGTCGTGCGCGCGCACTGGAAGCTCATTGGTTAACTTTCGAGTGCGCGCGCTTGACGTCGCACGGTCCGAATTGGACTCAAGAATTTATTTCCTTTTTTTTTCATAACTTTAGACGGAATTATAATACGAGTTTACGTGAAAAAAAATATTAATGTTCTATTTTCTGTCCCGTTTAATCTGTATTTCTTTATCAGTAAATATTCAGTTGGTTGCATCAAACGTTTTATTATTTGTTCAAAGCCTAACTATAACGACTATTTAGACTTATTTTTTTAACAATAGTTTGGACATATTTGGCAATTTAAAAAGTTACTTTACCGCACAAGTGCGGTAAGTTAAATCCATACAACTTTACAGCACACTTGTGGAGCGTGCAGGAATCACTAATTTTCTATGGATATGTTGACCCACGTCAAGAGGCACTTTCCGAGCATCGTGCATTGTAAAAACAATTTACGGCACGGCTTGGGTCTAATTTCAGCAATGGCAGTTAATAAAACACGCCTTGACAGTAAATAAATAAAAATTCTAGGTACAATACAATACAATACAATACAATAGCTCTTTATAGCACACCGACACAGTAAGCAGTATAGAAAACACAAGTATATATACATAGTGATTTAGAGGTACTTTTATAGGACAATTAAAATGTATTAATATATTTTTTTATATTTTGTGGGTAGTTTTCTTTTGTTTGAGAAAAAATATAGTAGCATGGTGTACGGTTGTATTGCTCTGAAGATGACCTCTGGTTGAGTTCGAAACGCGTCAGTGTAGTGTTTGGTGGAGGTGGAGGAACTGCATGAACACGCATTTTGCATAAACTCAACTATCATAACGTCGCCGGTGAAACATTTTTCTTATTAGGGTATGGAAAATGTGCCTTATATCGGCTCACAAGAGCTGGCACGAAACTGATGGAACGAAAGTAATATCACTTCCGCACTGGGCCCGCGTCGGAACTATGGGCCATAGTATTAAATATTCATTAAAATCGAGCGCCCCCCCCCCTTTTTAAATCTAAACCGGTGGGTGGAAAAAATTTGAAAAAAATCAGGATGGTAGTAAGTATATGAAACTGCAAGGAAAACTATGACGGTTAAGTTTTCTTGAGAATTATTAGTAGTTTAAGAAGTAGTTTAAGAAAATAAAGAGATGGAGATGTATAAGGTCTCCAAATGTCAAACAAATAAATAATTTGGCTGATGGTACATTAAGAAAAACAAATAGGATGTTTTTTCTTTAAGTATGTTCGTTATTGTGCTCATAGATGGCGCTGGCTTGTTTAAAACACGCTATTGTTGTGCCTCTGTAATTTGGTTAAGTAAATTATTCCCTACTAAATATTATTATTATTGTTAGAATTGAAAATTTTTGAAACGTAGCTTCATGAATACCAGTGAGGTTACGTGACATGCGTATGTAATGCGATTAATACTTAATAATTAAGTAACACTGCTCTGTTAAGTTAACTAGTCGACCGTTATCTGAGGATTGAAAAATCGGTCCTAAGAATAAATAGCAGCCTAAGGTATAAAATAAAATATACCTAAACTTGGAATATTCCGTACAAAATACGAAATCCTTAGAAAAATATTACTTATTTTTTTCTTAATGGCTACGGAACCCTATTTTGGGCGTGTCCGACACGCTCTTGGCCAGTTTTTTTTTTCATTGACTACCTGTTAATTGACCTAAATAAACTAATGTCCCGTTCTGAATTAAAAAATAAATGGTCACGTTAACTATGGCCCAAGCCCTCTTGTTCTGAGAGGAGGCCTGTGCCCAGCAGTGGGAGGTATATAGGGAATTTATATGGAGCACTAAACAAATGCAGGTGGTAGGACCTTGTGCAAGGTCCGCCCGGATTGATAACACCGTCTTGCTCGCTAATCCTGCCGTGAAGCAGCAAGTGCTTGCACTGTGTTTCGGCGTGGAGAGTAAGACAGCCGTGAAATTACTAGCACTTGAGGTATCCCATCTCAGCCCCTAGGTTGGCAACGCATCTGCTGCAAACCCCTGGTGTTGTAGATGTTATGGGCGGTGATGATCTCTTACCATCTGGAGACCCACTTGCTCGTTGCCATCTCTCAAGTCGAAAAAAAAAAAAAATGCCGCCGACCGCCGCGTCGCGCGACTGTGGTGGGCGGGGCCAGAGAACAGCCACGGTCGCGTGGTCGTCTGGTCGCCCTCGCGGGTCGCGGTCCCTTATAACGGTACCCCTAGTGTAAGTTTTCGGTTACAAAATACGTCTCGATCGCGTTCGCATTAAAATCTCAATTTATATGGAACCACGAACAGCGCCTCTAGCGGAACGTTTGCGATGTTCGTGTTTCCATACAAATTGAGATTTTAACGCGAACGCGATCCAGAAGTAATTTGTAGCCGAAAACTTACACTAAGGGCACGGAATGCTACCTTTATGCTGGAGGCGGAGCGTTCCGGCACGCCGCGGAGACGGTACCGGTTGTTATATTCGAGCTAACGTGAAAGAGGCACACAGAATACCGCGCCACGCTTTTTTCCCGCGCGGTATTCTGTGTGGCCTTTCAGTTAGCTCGAATATTACAACTGGTACCGTCTCCTCGCCGCGCCGCACCGCCCCGCCACCGCTCTCTGTGTGTTTCAGGCTTTAGACACTTTTATTCAACCTGTACATCTAGCCCTGTTTTTAACCTCCGACGCCGAAAGAGGGGTGTTATAAATTTGACCGCTATGTGTGTCTGTGGACTAATATATATAATAATAATAATACTTAAACGGGTGGACCGATTTGAATGCGTTTTTTTTATTTGAAATCAGGTTTTTTAACGATGGTTCTTAGACATGTTTCATCAAAATCGGTTCAGCCGTTTTCGAGATATTGAACTTTGAAGTGACCAAGTCGAGGGTTTTCCAACTTTTTGTTGGTTATTGTTTTTAACCCCCGACGCAAAAAGAGGGAGGGTGTTATTATCAAATAGCTGGCAAACGAGCATGCGGGTCACCTGATGGTAAGCGATCACCGCCACCCATGGACACCTACAGCATTATCAGGACTGCGGGTGCGTTGCCGGCCTAAAGGGGAGGGGAAGGGGGTGTTGGGCCTCCGGATCTCCCGCTCACCGTATGACGAACACAGTAGCAAAACTACTATTTCACGCCGGTATTCTGTGGGAGTGTGGTACTAACCCGGTAGAGCCGGCCCGTTCGTACTGCAGCCAGCAAGTGGTTACAGTGTAAGGCTCTGCCACATTGACAGATTGCCACACCTCCATTCATTAAACCTACTCACGCGTCTAAATGAATTCTATTAAGCCCAAAAATCGCGTAACCAATAACCGTCGGCTTGGCTGAATAGCTCCCATGCCATGGTTCCCAGAACACAGAGCGTATGGTCTGTGTGTTATCTGTGACGTTTAGAAAAATTAGACGACTTCGATGTTCATTGATCCTTCGACAAGCTGTCGCATCGCGTACCAGTCACAAGTCAGAGTTGTAAATTTAATGAAGAAAAATCAGATCCGGAAAATCTGTGTGAAACTTTTGTTAATACTTATAGATTTATAGTCAGTCAAGCGTTACCTAGACTCTTTTCTCGTACAACGACACCTATCGGTCAGTATAGTAAACATGCTCTAACAATGGGCAGTCTCGACTTCGATTGTCATTTCGCACATTCCAAAAAAATCAGAGGTGCGAGCCTGGGTTTGAACCCAAGATCCTCTGCTTGAGAGGCCATAGGGCAAGCCGCCACCATGGATTTTTACCCGACTGCCCGAAGGTCGGTTATTACAAACTTTTGTTTAACTTGCCATGTGTTGCATGTCTGTATGTATGTGCTTGTCAAATCTTGTAAACAAGTTAAATTTGTGCATTGCCAGTTTATGTAAATCTGGTGACAGTACAATAATCTGGCAGTGATTTCTGGTAGTCCGGCCAGGATCGTCTCGCAGGACGGTACTCTTCAACGGTTAATGGCATCGACTTGAAATTTGGTACGGAAATGTAGTTTGGGTGAGAATGCAGATTATATTAAATAGATTTATTTCTTAATGTAAATTACACATTACATTTTATACATGTCAAAATATGGATAAGGAATTCACAATAAGATCGTCAAGAAAAAGTTGTATTTCGGCGTGGAGAGTAAGACAGCCGGTGGAATTACTGGCACTTGAGGTATCCCATCTTAGGCCTCTAGGTTGGCAACGCATCTACAATACCCCTGGTGTTGCAGATGTTTATGGGCGGTGGTGATCTCTTACCATCAGGAGACCCGCTCGTTCGCTCGTTGCTCGTTTGCCATCAAGTCAAATAAACAAAAAAAAAAACTAAACTAAGTATGTACAAAATATGTCCAAAAATCAAGACATTTTTAACAAAAAGTTGTATTTTATCAGATTCTGATTTACTAATAATGATTTAACCATCTCTAATTGATGAGCGTCCCACGCAACGCAATGTATTATCGAATGTGTGCAGCGTCGCTGGATGCCGACTGCCGGTTGTGGCGGCGCAGGCGCAGCCCTGACACGCCGGGCATACTTAGTGCGACGTGCGCGTACGCCGGATACGCTGCTAAAGCTAGCGGCTAGCGGGAACTGGCAGTCGAACTCGCTTAATGTCTCTAACCCCCGACACAAAAGGGGTGTATAAGTTTGACCGCTATGTGTCTGTGTGGGTGTCTGTCTGTGGCACCGTAGCTCTTAGACGGGTGGACCGATTTGAATGTGGTTATTTTTATTTGAAATTAGGTTTTCTAGCGATGGTTCTTAAATATGTTTCATTAAAATCGGTTTAGCCGTTTTTGAGCTATTGAACTTTGAAGTGACCAAGTCGGGGGTTTACCAACTTTCTGTTGGTTAGGTTATTCATTTATATACAATACAAGCAATACAAGTCAACGCACGTAAAAAGAGCTCTGGGTGGCTAGTGGAGGGGATACGTTTGCGTCTGTCAACTAACAGGCCAATGGCGTGACGCCGCGCGCGCTCCTCCGCCCCCTCCCGCGTCCCGCACTGCAGGGCTACTCCGAAACTCGAAACTCGAAGTTCGTGTCGTGCGGTCCCTCTGACACTTATACTATTTAATACGAGAGCGAGAGGGACCGCACGACACGAACTTCGAGTTTCGAGTTTCGGAGTAGCCCTGCTGCTCCGCCGCCAGTTTGGTCCGTATTCCGCTCACTGCAGGTATGTCGCCAGGAGCTCTTTTTACGTGCGTTGAGTTATACAATACAAGCCTTATATTATATTTTAATTAATTTTCAGATAATTACATCCATTAATGTTGGTAGCTTAGTAAGGGAATACATGATGCTAAATGGGTATTTACTTGAGCGTCGTGAGAACCTATTCGATTTTGTAGATTAGTTGACGGGAAGAAAAAAGTTATATAATGTTTTCCGGTCCAGTGTTGGGGGAAGCGTTTGCGGATTTTCAGAAATGTAAAGAAAAAATATATAGAAATACTTAAGCGTGTCAGATATTGTAGCTTAAATGCGTGTCTCTGATATAAAAAGTATTCATCTGCTGAATTAAATACGTAGCGGGAGTTGCCATCCGGAAGGTTAGGAAATAAAAATCCATCCATCCCAGCCTATATACGTCCCACTGCTGGGCACAGGCCTCCTCTCAGAACAAGAGTGCTTGGGCCATAGTTCACACGCACCATTGAATTGCTTTGCAGGTTTGTGCAGGTTTCCTCACGATGTTTTCCTTCACCGCAAAGTACCTATGAGACTATGCCCACTACGTTCCGTAACCAACCGTCGCCGTCGCGTGCCACGCATGCGTTTGTCATTCCGTTTGACACGTTCCTACGGTCATGGCAGTGTACGGTGTAACCCGCTCCGCTCGCCGCTCCACCCGCCGCCCCGCTTATGGCTCCAGCCCCGCCCTAACCCCATAAGTATGACGGACGCTTAGGCCTCTCTCACGGTCGACACACAAACACACACGATGTGTATTTAGCACTTCCATGCCGATCGGCCATTGAATTTTTAACCGACTGCGACAGGAGGTGTACAATGTTTAGATGAATATCTGTTTCTGTTAACTAGAATGCACTCGCTCGATGTTTTTACTCCCGACGCAAAAAGGGGTGTTATAGAAAAGTTCTGGAATCTTTTTGTATTTTTTATTTCAATTCCAAATTTTTTTGTTACTTTTACGGTCATCCCGTAAAACCCATATCGAAAATACAAACTGAAATATAGATGCATAGAAAAACCAGAAAAATAAGACCAGCGCTGGGAATTGAACCCAGGTCCTCGGCATTCCGTGCCACGTGCTATACTACTACACCACCACTGGACAGTGATACATTTCAGTATCTCAAAAACGGCTAAACCGATTTTGATGAAACATGTCTAAGAACCGTCGCAAGAAAACATGATTTCAAATTAAAAAAAAAACGGATTCAAATCGGTCCACCCGTTTAAGAGCTACGGTGCCACAGACAGACACACATAGCGGTCAAACTTATAACACTCCTCTTTTTGCGTCGGGGGTTAAAAACTGATCTTTGGTTGAAGTGTAAATTAGTGAAAATATATTTTTTGTTTATGACATAAAAAACCCCCGACACCAAAAAACGCCAGCAAAAATTAAATAAAAAGCCGACAAAAAAGACAACTAAAAAGTAAAAAATAATTATGCACTACCTAGCTGCTGCCCTTAGATAAAAAAAATATTACTAGGTACTTATACTAAATTAACTTAGGCTAATTTTGCGGGAAATCAGCATAGTCCCCGCGGGACAGGGATAAACGAATTCTTCGCAGATGAAGTCGCGGGCAACAGCTAGGTAGTGCATAATTATTTTTTACTTTTTAGTCATCTTTTTTAGCGGCGTTTTATAATCTGGCGTTTTTTTTTATTTTTGCTGGCGTTGTTTTGTGTCGGGAGTTCTTTTCATTCTGTTGATCATTTTACAATTTAACCTTTGAACATAAATATTTAGGTACCTATCTTTACAGCAG
Source organism: Choristoneura fumiferana (assembly GCF_025370935.1). Taxonomy (NCBI): domain Eukaryota; kingdom Metazoa; phylum Arthropoda; class Insecta; order Lepidoptera; family Tortricidae; genus Choristoneura; species Choristoneura fumiferana. The sequence goes on along the minus strand of NC_133499.1, from coordinate 1,192,470 downwards.
CAGAGGATCGTGGGTTCAAGCCCCGGCTCGCACCTTTGAGTTTTTCAAAATGCATGCGAAATTACATTTAAAATTTGCCACGAATTTAACGGTGAAGGACAATATGTATGTACGTACATATGTGTATGCATATGTCGGCGGCCGATCGTAAAATCCGCCAGATCACGAAATTCCTAGGTATATCGTGAAATGCCGCCATTTCATGATTTTTTTTTTTTTATTCTACTGGAAGGCAAACGAGCAAGTGGGTCTCCTGATGGTAAGAGACCACCACCGCCCATACACATCTGCAACACCAGGGGTATTGAAGACGCGTTGCCAACCTAGAGGCCTAAGATGGGATACCTCACGTGCCAGTAATTTCACCGGCTGTCTTACTCTCCACGCCGAAACACAACAGTGCAAGCACTGCTGCTTCACGGCAGGATTAGCGAGCAAGATGGTGGTAGCAATCCGGGCGGACCTTGCACAAGGTCCTACCACCTGCAAAATATGCAGATATGCCTAAAAGTTGGCCAGGCACATCACGATGTGCCTGAGAAACAACACGGCAGATCGATTAGAGCAACGCATTTGTCGATATTCCTAGATCTATACCGCGCACGTCGTGATTTGACGAAATAAATAAAAATTTCAGTACGACGAGCGAAGCGAGGAGTGTTTAGTGTGAATTGTGACTTTGTGCGGCTTGTGCGCAAAAGGAACTGCTACCAGAAAAAGGGGGTTAGGTTAGGTTAGAGCTGCGGCCCCTGCACAAAAGGAACTGCTACTAAAAAAGTAGCAGAGGATTATAACTGAGATAGGCGCACGAGCCGAGCGAGCGAAGCGAGCGTGCCGCGGCAGCGGCGGCTAAGTGCCAGAACCGATATGGCAGCGTTTCATGATATGCCTAGGAATTTTATGATCCGCCTAAACTGGGTAAATCATGAAATGGCGGCGTTTCATGATATGCCTAGGAATTTCATGATTTCCCTAAACGTCACTAGCCAAATCGTTAAACGGTGAGCTTTGAACGATATGGCGGATGTCCTTTAGCCAATTCATGAAATGGGAAGTTAACTTTTCTTAAAACCGGCCAAGAGTGTGTCGGACACGCCCAAAATAGGGTTCCGTAGCCATTAAGAAAAAATTAAGTAATATTTTTCTAAGGATTTCGTATTTTATACGGAATCTTCCAAGTTTAGGTATATTTTATATTATACCTTAGGCTGCTATTTACTCCAGGACCGATTTTTCAATCCTCAGATAAACGGTCGAATAGTTAACTTAACAGAGCAGTGTTACTTAATTATTAAGTATTAATCGCATTACATACACATGTCACGTAACCTCACTGGTATTCATGAAGCTACGTTTCAAAAATTTCAATTCCTAACAATAATATTTATCTTCAATTATAATATTAAGTAAGGAATAATTTACTTAACCAAATTACAGAGGCACAACAATAGCGTGTTTTAAACAAGCCAGCGCCATCTATGAGCACAATAACGAACATACTTAAAGGAGAAAAACATCCTATTTGTTTTTCTTAATGTACCATCAGCCAAATTATTTATTTGTTTGACATTTGGAGACCTTATACATCTTCATCTCTTTATTTTCAACCGACTTCAAAAAAGGAGGAGGTTCTCAATTCGGGTGTATGTTTTTTTTTGTATGTTTGTAACGCTATAGCTCCGCCAGTTGTGGGCCGAATTTCAAAATTCTTTTGAACATGAAACTACCGCGAGACTCACTCGTATTAAATGATATTGTAACGGATAACTCACGTCTGGAACCGAGTTGAGCTCGACATGTTTCGGGCTTTTTCGTGGCCCTTCTTCTCAGGAGCACGCGACTCGGCGGCTGCCGCAACACGCACACTACTCGCCTCACAATTGGCGGAGCTATCGCGTAACAAACAGCATACAAAAAAAACATACACCCGAATTGAGAACCTCCTCCTTTTTTGAAGTCGGTTGAAAATAAAGAGATGGAGATATAGAAGGTCTCCAAATGTCAAACAAATAAATAATTTGGCTGATGGTACATTGTAAGAATAACAAATAGGATGTTTTCTCCTTTAAGTATGTTCGTTATTATGCTCATAGATGGCGCTGGCTTGTTTAAAACACGCTATTGTTGTGCCTCTGTAATTTGGTTAAATTATTCCAACCTGACTCCATAGTGATTTTGTTTGTAAATGGATTAACGTTAAGTAATTTTTGAGACGTAGCTTCATGAATACCAGTGAGGTTACGTGACATGTGTATGTAAATGTAATGAATTGTAATGCGATTAATATCACAAATGAAATATAACACAACCGTGTAATGACGTATTACACATCACTCTGAAGATACAAACATCACTGTGCTGTGCGATAGGTATTCTATTATTTCGCTCGCGTGCGACAGACACCTCTCCTGTCCATAGCCATATCTACCTCAGCCTCAGCGCAACGGAACGGAAAGCGATGGGAGTTGTAATGAATGTAATGAAATGAGTAGGTACGTACTGCTCGCTGCGGGCGGGGCTACCACGTAACTCGAAAAACGAAGTTCGTATCGCACCATCCCTTTCACTCGCGTGTTAAATAACCTAAGCGTCAGCGGGACGGCAACACGCGAAGTTCGAGTTTCGCTGCGATGCTAGCTCACATCGGTTACGTGCGGGAGTTCTCAGAATTGTTCGTTCGAGCAAAACGGGACGGCAACGGCGAGCGTCGATGCAAATTTACTTAAGATTTTTAAAATATTTTGCAGTGGACTTTAAACTTTACGTCAACAGGAATATGGTGGAGTTTTCTTTACATTTAATGCATCACGGTGTCCGAAATTCAAAACTATTCAATATACTTGATTACATTTATCCGACTGCCCGAAGGAGGGTTATGTTTTTTGAGCGTATATATGTATGTATGTATGTATGTCCATTTCTTTGGTCCTCTCTGCAGCCTAAACGGCTGGACGGATTTTAACATATGAGGTATCATTGGATTCGTCATAACTGTCGGAGTGACATAGGCTACATAATATTTCAATATGGGGTCTGCGGAAAAAATAGGCGAAGGAATAAAAAAATATATTTTTTATTGTAACCATATGGGAATCAAATGAAAGCTAATAATTAGCCCATTCTAACAGCCTTATTCATAAAAAGTTAGAGCCTCCTTGAAGGCTCCTTGAAGGCCCGATGCTAAAAAACATGATTCATAAACGTCTGTTAGCGCTAATCAGTCGATCAAGGCTCTGCTAAAGTTAGCGGACCGTAGACCCTCCTTTATCTCCCTGCTAAGTCACAAAATGGCCGCCACAAGTTTGAACAGCTGACTTTGACAAGAGCAATACCCCATACCGAAGATATTTTAGTGAAGGGTGAAGTTACGCAAAGATTAAAAAAAACCAGGAAAAAATATTTTCAGGAATTTGTATTTAAAAATCCTCTAAATTAGCAACAATAAATATGAAAAAAAATATTAGGATGATTAACATAATTATGGCTTTTTGCACAACATAACATGCGGATCGGAAATGGCGGGAAAACAAACTTCTCGCTTTTTATTTTTTTTCCTGCTAATTTGCTGTCACTGCTGTCAACTTTTTTTTTTTAATTATCGATTAGGCCATTTTTTGTCTTTGATTTGTCAAGGTGGCCAACATAACGCGTCTAATCAGTCTATCAGCGGCTCAACAACTAGCAGACTGCTAGCAAGCGTTTATGAATCATACTTCTTGACAACCGTCTAACAAGCTTAATCAGTCTGCTAAGTAACAGACCGATCAAACCTCAATTAAGGATTTTTATGAATAAGGCTGTAAATATATAGGTGTAGGTTATAATACTTTTAATCGACTATTTTCACAGAAATATCAAAAAAGTATAAAATAAAAAACATTTAATTAAACAAATCAAAAAACCCGACTGCCTTAAAAACTAAAAGGAAGAAAATAAGTTTAGTGGTCTAAAACTGTTAAGTAGCTAATTTAAAGTTCAACAGTCGGGACCCATTACTAAAAATTTTTGAGCGTCACGATTTAAATGGGTCCCGACTGATGAACTTTAGTTAGCTACTTAACAGTTCTAGACCACTAAACTTATTTTCTTCCTTTTAGTTTTTAAGGCAGTCGGGTTTTTTGATTTTTTTAATTTAATGTTTTTTGTTTGTTAACGTTATTGCGCCGGCGCCCGGCGGTTAATATGAAAATTGAATTTCGAAGTTCATATGAGATTCGTGGAATCACCGTGGAATAGTGTAAATTAAATAGCTAGCTTGTGAAGGTGTATACTTATAGGTACACGTACCTTTGTGTGTATATCAATTCTTCTTTTTTCTTTAAATAGTAAGCTAATTAGAACTTTTTTAGACTTCAGATGTAGGTGTAAATACGTGTAAGTACTTGTAAAGATATAATTACAGTATGACTAGGAGCTAAGGACCTTTTGTGTACAAGTGTAATATATGTAAATAGTGTTGAAGTAAAATAAATTAATTATAAAAAAAAAACAAATTAAAAATTAAAAAAACCCCCGACACAAAATAACGCCAGCAAAAATAAAAATAAAAACAGGAAACTAAATTACATATGTTGTATTTTTTAAAGTATTAACCTTAGCGGTCCCCCGACACCAATGACGCTTAGATAAAAAAAATATTACTAGGTACTTATACTAAATTAACTCAAGCTAACTTTGCGGGAAATCAGCATAGTCCCCGCGGGATAGGGTAAACGAATTATTCGCAGAGAAGTAGCGGGCAACAGCTAGGTAGTGCATAATTATTTTATACTTTTTAGTTGTCTTTTTTATTCGGGTGTTTTTATTTTTATTTTTGCTGGCGTTATTTTGTGTCGGGGGTTTTTTAAATTTTAAATTTAAGTTTTTTTTATAATTAATTTATTTTACTTCAACACTATTTACATATATTAATTACACTTGTACACAAAAGGTCCTTAGCTCCTAGTCATACCGTAATTATATCTTTACAAGTACACGTATTTACGCCTACATTTGAAGTCCAAAAAAGTTCTAATTAGCTTACTATGTACGTAGTTTTGTATGTAGAATCAATTACTGATCAAAATGAATCCAAACACGACATATTATGTGCTATTATTTTTTATAGAGTGTATTGTGCTAGATATCCTGGCTGCAGCATCGGCTCACCCTGTTGCCACCATTGCATTGTTTGTAGAATCAAATACTGATCAAAACGAATCAAAACACGATATATCTGCTATAGTTTTATCAAGAGTGTACCTACTAGTGTTCTGGATATCCTGGCTGCAGCATCAGGCCGCAAATTCCATAATCTTGCATAGTTATATAGCATACATGGGTGTTTTAAATTTAAGGTCCCAAATATGTTTGAAAGTAAAGTAAATACCCATTATAATAATAATAATAATCATTTATTTCAGACAAAACAAGCTCATCCATAATAGTGTTAGTATTTAAAAGAAACAATAGAAAAAAAAAAACTATACGACTATGTTAGTAAATACCTACTTAATTAAAAAATAAAAATAAAATTACAATTACAAATTAAAATTATATGGCCCCTATGACCTTTTTAGTCATGTGCCACCACAAAGGGCTGTCCAGCCGGTTTGCAATCATACTCAGGATACTATTATTGCTACCGCGCACACGCTGAAGAAGAGAAGCCGTCTTCTTACGCATTATAGCGTGAAAGCCGTCTGTGCGCGTCTCAGCGAACATAGCGGACGCGCTGCAGTGTCGCGGTAGCCCTAGTAGCATCCTGAACGCGTTGTTGTACTGCACCCTCAGGACGTTGTAGGCCCGTTTCGTGTGCTGAAACCACAAACCACTCGAATAAAATGATGTGCAATACGCTTTGAACAGCGTAATTTTCACTATGCGTCTAAGATTCCTACCGCAGCGAACAAAAGAGCTGATGATCTTGAAACGGCTGAACCGATTTTGATAAAACATGTCTAAGATCCATCGCTAGAAGACCAGCTTTCAAATAAATAAACCGCATTCAAATCGGTCCACCCGTTTAAGAGCTACGGTGCCAGTGCCACAGACAGACACACAGACACACAGACATACAGACACACAGACACACAGACACACAAAGCGGTCAAACTTATAACACCCCTCTTTTTGCGTCGGGGGTTAAAAACAAATAGGATGTTTTCTCCTTTAAGTATGTTCGTTATTGTGCTCATAGATGGCGCTGGCTTGTTTAAAACACGCTATTGTTGTGCCTCTGTAATTTGGTTAAATTATTCCAACCTTCCATAGTAAGTACCTTAATTTTTCGGTCACCATTCAAACGAGGGGTGTATAGGGATGGACATAAAAAAAAGCATCTAAAGTTATATCGATGTTTCGAAAAATACATCGATGTTTTCCATACATCGATTGTTTTTTCCATAGACAAGTTTAAGGTTTTTTTAAAGTGGCTTTTTAGGGTTCCGGGGCCAAAATGGCAATAACGGAACCCTTATAGTTTCGCCATGTCTGTCTGTCCGTCCGCGGCTTTGCTCAGGGACTATCCTATCAATGCTAGAAAGCTGTATTTTTGCACGGATATATAAGTAAACTATGCCGACAAAATGTTACAATTAAAAATTCAAAAAAAAAAATAATTATTGTACCTCCCATAGACGTAAAGTGGGGGTGTTTTTTTTTTCTCATCCAACCCTATTGTGTGGGGTATCGTTGGATAGGTCTTTTAAAACCATTTCAAGGTTGCTAAAACGATTTTTTTATTCAGTGATTTGTTTGCGAAATATTCAACTTTAAAGTGTAAATTTTCATTAAAATCGAGCGTCCCCCCCCTCTAAAATCTAAACCGGTGAGTGGAAAAATTTGAAAAAAATCAGGATGGTAGTAAGTATATCAAACTTTCAAGGAAAACTATAACGGCTAAGTTTGCTTGAGAATTATTAGTAGTTTAAGAGTAAATAGCAGCCTAAGGTTTGAAATATACCTAAACTTGGAAGATTCCGTATAAAATACGAAATTTCAAGGAAAAACTAGATACAAGGACAACTATTTATTAAAAAATAACATTCACTAAAAGAACGATTTATTTTGTTTACATACTTATCCCAATATTTTCTTTCAACACTGTAAAAAACAAAAGTTTACTTAACCTTTTTTCCCTTCAACCGGTTTCTTTGCTCAATCAAAACTAGCCCGGCCTGCGGAAAAAGTCTTTCAGAAGGGACAGATGTACCAACAATTGTTCAATATTTGAAAGCAATTTTGTATAATTTTGGGAATTGTATTTTATAATCCCTGCAGATTTCCAACGGATTTTCGTTTAATCTTCCGACCGAAGTTCTGAGATAAACTGATAGTTCGTCAGACACTCTCTTCTGACTTATTATTCTTCCAATTACGGTGCACTAACTTATGATGATCACTCCGTAAAGAAAAATTCTCTTCATTTTTATCAGAATTGTCAGAATCGGATTCAGTTTCCTCATTATTTTGCAAATTCTTTTTCATTAAATCTTTAATTTTTGCTATGGCGCTCGAACAAGCAATTGCATCATTAAAATGCATTTTTTTAAAGCGTGGGTCTAAAATATTTGCAGTAGCAAGAGCATTCACATGGTCTATGGGACCCATTCTTTTGTTTATTTCATTGATAGCAAGCTTTTGTACCTCCTTTGCTATCGGATCTTCTATAACAGCGGAAGTTATTTTTGACAACATAAGATCCATCGCTGGGAAACCTGCTGTCAAATAAAAAAAACCGCATTCAAATCGGTTGACCCGTTTAAGAGCTACGGTGCCACAGACAGACACACAGGCACACAGACATACAGACACACACACATAGCGGTCAAACTTATGACACTTTTTTTTATGTATGTTCGTGTGACCGATTTTCAAAATTCTTTTTTTATTCGAAAGGGTACTTTTCTGAGGTGGTCCCATTGTCACCAAGTCAAGATTTGATGATGGAATCCTAGGGAAATCGAGGGCAAACCTCAAATTTTATGGGCACACCTAGGGCGATTTTGGCATTTTTAGCATTAAGATGAGCATTTACATTCAGAAAGTATCATTTGGTAACCTGGACCTGATGGAGAAGACCGTAGATAACCAATGGAACTCATCAAAGCTAAGTAATGCTCGCTCGTCTATAAACGATCATGATTAATATACCTAGGTAAGCGACTAAGAAGGAGCTTTAAGTTAATGATTTTTTGGAACTGATCTGATGCTGAAGCCGGAAGGTAGGCAACGGAACTCTGTTATTAAACAACGTAACTAACCCGTGTTTGGGCTTCATGGAATCGTTGTGAGATGTACTTTGGCTACAAATCACTAAAAAGTAAGAAATAAAGAAATTTTTTAACAAAAAAGTAAAACCGACTCCAAAAAATAAAAAAATAACAAAAAATGGAACCGACTACAAAACACTTGAAATATTTTTCTAGGTAGGTACCTACTAGCTCGAAGTCGGTGACTCAGCACGACCCAGCAGGAGGGATTGAAACCCCTAGTATGTAGGTGAGGTAGACGACTATTGTTCCATTCCTGCTGGCTCGTGCTGAGGCACCGACTTCGAGCTAGTAGGTACCTACCTAGAAAAATATTTTCAAGTGTTTTGTAGTCGGTTCCATTTTTTTTTTTTTTTTTGTTGCGTCGTGGGTTAAAAAATCAGTTCAGCCTTGCCCTTGGTTCAGCCGTTTTTGAATTGAACTTTGTAATGACAATG